>NC_057797.1:74941483-75175971 GCF_018294505.1 Triticum aestivum
GGGGGTGGAGAGGATCTTCTGCCCCTTACCGGTCAATGAGGGGCGGTCTCGGATGCTGGAGCAGCGACCCCTGTGGTGGGAGTCGAGGTGCTCGTGGCTCAGGTGTTGTCTGGTGGCCATGGTCGTGTGGGCAGCGTGGTTACCGGGGTGCGATGTTCGGTGGTGGTTGTGTGCCAGGTTGTACCTCATTTCAGTGGCGGTGAGTGCTGGCTGGGGTGAAAACCCATTCTGACTTCGGTCAGGACGGCGATGGCGGCGTTTCAGCATCATACTCTTCTTGAAGGTGTTGTTGCGGTCACTTGTTATCTGGATCCGAGGGATACCTTGATCATTGGATCGGGCGGTGGCGGCGCTCCGGTGTCATGACCTTCCTCAAGGCGCTGCCTTGGAGTTCACGGTTCGTCATGTGCGGCTTCATCTCATTTTCGTTCAGGGTTGAGGGCCCCAACGGCAGCGCCAGGAAAAATACTCTGTGGGGTCAAAGCTTTACACTAACTTGTGAAGGTCTCCTTTCCCCTCCTCTTGCTACAATGTTTGCTACAGTGGACACATAGGCCAGCTGCTTTGGCGGCGGCGGGAGGGGCGCTGGGCCAGCGAGGCGACCTGACTTGGTGGGAAGCGGTTAGCGAGCTCTGGCTCCTCTCCTCCAAGCTCGTTGTAGCCTCCATGTCCACGGCTCTGGCAACGCAATCAGCAGCCGCCTACTCGGCTCCTGGAAGTAGCATCCCCTTCTCTTCTTAGCTTGACAGAGATTAAATATTTGGGGAATAAAAAAGGGGGATTGAGCCTTGCACTGGAAGAGGGATTAGAGATTCGATGGTTTGGACAGATAGAGCACGTGAGATGGGATGGCTTTCTTGATAGATGGCCAACCGTATGAGTGAATGACAGTGGGGTCAGCTGCTTTGACCTGTGGGTTCAGAGGAGCTACTCATAGCTGGGGTTCAATCGACAGCCAAGAACCTGTGGGGCTAGAGCTGTGGGGTCAGCTGACCCCGCAGCTATAATGTGGCTTCACCGTTGGTGGGCCCTAGTAACTCCATAGTAATGCTTATTGTCCACCTGATGTTTGCTTGGAGTTGTATGGGGTGGTGTTGCTGATTTCAGTGCCTGTGTATCCGGCCTTGGGTGGGTGTGTGTGTTATGGTGCCGTGTGTTTGAATCAGGTTGCATGATGGTTGATACGGCCAAAGCCTTTTTCTGTATATGGAAACCATCTTGAGATCATGAACCCTATATATTCACATGCATTACACTGTGAAGACTGGTGGACAGAACAGCAATCCACGCTCCACAGGGCACAAAAGAATGGTATAAACAAAGGAATAGGGTTTTTTCGATGAAGTGGCATTTCAGCGTTAGTCTTTATTGAATTGACTCCCCAACAGTGGTATTTTTCAGTTTTATTGCACAAGAAGCACCACTATAATTAACAAATAATCATATAAACTATCAAAAATATTTGTTGCAAATTGCTCTTGCGATACAAGTTGCTTTTGGGGAAACAAAGGGGCTCAAGTTACTTTGGGGAAATAAAGAGGCACTGATAACCCATGAAAGAGAAGAAAATCTTACTACAACATTGACATGTGTTTTCGAATGCACTTCGACAAAAATGTCATGGAACAACACGACATGCAAGTATATATTAGCTGTGGATTAAATGAAGGGTGTGTTCTGTAATATTAACATCATGGATTACTTGAGTAGTCCAATTGAATTTCTATTTGTATCTTCACTAAAGCAATGCAATAAGTTTATATGTAACAGAAAATAAAGGCAGATAAATAACAATTCAAAGCTGCCCGATCGTAATAAGCATGGGAATGACTGAACATGGAGAATGCATACTAGGTTTCCACTAATGATCTCTCCATATGGATTTGATTGGTCAAACAGCGACGTGTACCAAACAAGATCAGTGTTAACTGCAAATACTTTTAAGAAAGCTAACATCTATCAACAAGCCAAGAAACCAAACTTTCTTGTATGTCTAACTGGGATGTACCACAAAATGTTTTGGTATAAAGTTATCAACACCAATAAGAGTTAATCATTTACATTTATAAATGATAGGAGCACAAATGAAAAACTCACAAGTTATCAGGATTATTCACCAAACTAGAAACAGTAGGCTTATCAAAAAACATATAATGTGACGCCAATAGGAGAACAGAGAAGAGGGCAGGTATATACCTCAACAGCACATCAACATAACCCTCTATTACTTCATCCTCCACTGCCTCAGCACCGTAGTGGGCAACATGATGAAACAAAATACTGCGCTGACACCCAATGACCCTACATCCCTCAATACTGAACGAACATGTTCCCTCTGAGATTCTTTCACAGGCAACAGACCGACCACCAAATCTTCATGACTTATGAGCGGGAGGAAGACCAGCAAAACAAGCGCTCCAACAATGACAGGATCCTTGAGCATCATCTGCGCAACCTGGTGAAGAGTTTTCGGGGGCTCTTTGATATCCTTGATAAGAATTGACATAAAAAAGGTCAGAACGAGGTCCTATTATATGCACTTAAGCTAGACGGATGCAGAGACATTTAAATAAAGTAAATGCCAGTTTTGAATTCATGAAAATGATGGATCTTAATTTCCAACTGGGAATTGGCAACTTATTTAAACCGCATACATTGCAAAATCCTATTTCAACTGCTGTAAAATCTGTCCGGTTTGAAGCAAATCGGATCTATTGAAAAAGGCAACAGAGGAACATTTTCCGCGATTACCTTCCTGGTGTTGTACGCGGAGCGCACTCCGGTGGCGCCGACGAGAATCAAGGCAACGGGGGTGAACACGGCAGCGAAGATAAGGGAGTGGTGGGAGAGCCAGGACGCCGCCGCGAGCACGGCGGAACCCTCGACCTCGCCCAGAGCGCCGCGCGCGATGACCTTGGCGTTGGACGCCGCGGTGCCGACCCACACGATCCCGTAGTACAGGAAGATGAGCGCGTCCCACCTGGCGAGGGCCACGAGCCTGCGCTCCGACGCCGGCATCTCCGGCTCGGCGACGGTCATGGGGGCGGAACCCTAGGCGCAGGTGGCAGAGTTTCTTTTCTTAGATGCGGGAGCCTGGGTAGTGTAAAGTTGGGTTTAGCGGGAGCGAGAGGAGGGGGACGGCGGAAAACCTATTCGCCGCTCGCTGCGGCGAATTGTGGGACGGGGGATTCTCACAGGGCCGGCCCACTTCTACCTTTATTTCCAATAATATTTTTGCAGCCGCGAATTGTGGGACGGCGAATTACGGAAAACCTATTCGCCACGGTTTTGGGTACCTTCCAGAACATTCCCTGAACCGGGTTTTCGTGTGTTGTTTCTTTTCTGGTTTTCATTTGGTTTTTGTTTCTCTTATTTTTTGGTTTTTTTTCTGCTCCTTTTTCTGTTTCTCCTTTTCTTTTCTTTTCAATTTTTAATGTTTTTCTTTTAACTTTTTCACTTTTTTCTCTTCCCAAAAATGTTCAGAAATTCAAAAATGCATTTTCCAACACTTTTTCCAAATATAAAGAAATGTACTTTTTTCAAAAAAAATCGTAAAAATAAAAAATGTTCAAAATAAAAAAAATAGAACTTCAAAAATCGTTTGCTTATTTCAAAAATGTGTTCGTAAGTTTCAGAAAAGTTTAAAATTTTGAAAATTGTTTAACATATGAGAAAATGTGCACAATTTTAAAATTTTGCTCACAAATTCAAAAAATGTTCAGGAATTTCCAAAAAATGTTCTAGTTTGAAAATAAAATCACAAATTCAAAAACTATTCGGTAATTTCAGAAATTCTTCTTGTTTTCTAAGTTTGTTCATGTTTTAAAATTTTGTTAACAAATTCAAAATGTGTACCGGGAATTTTAAAAGAATGTTCGCATTTTACAAAAAAATGCTCGTATTTCAGAAAATTTCCGTCCTTTAAAACTTAGCTCTTTTTCGGAAAATGTTCGGGATTTCCAAAGTCTTTGGGGTTTTATGAAAGATGTATTAGAATTTTGAAATTTTGTTCCCATTTCCTTTCTTCATAAAACTGTATGTGTTTCCATAATATTTTTAAATAATTTAGAAATCTATCCGGTACAACAAACAAGGTGCTACTATGAATCTGGCGGTCACGAGTTATACTCACTTCTTAAATTTTTTGAGATGCAAAAAGAAGTCAGTAGTAGCTGATGGTTGTAGTGGCTAGTAGCATTCATGGACAATCTGGCGGTCACGAGTTCAATTCCTTCCTCCATCTCATTTCCTTTTTTCGCACTAGCTAGCTTCGGTGCCCTGGAGTGGGCCGGCTCAGTCACGGCGCCCCCTGTACATCGGCGTGTCATTGGACGCAACGAACGTCCAATAGGAGCTCCCGCAGACGGGGTCGGTTCGAGGGTTTGGGAGGGGAAAGAGAAGTGGTCGACTGGGTTCCAACCAGAGCTGGCCATCTGGCCGTGCTAGTTGGGCCGACCCGTTAGCATGCCAGCACAACACGGGTTAAATAGGCGTGCCCGGCATGTGGCATGCCAGGGGGCTATGTCTGGGCTGCTAGTCTGGGAACACGGGTTGGCATGGCACGACCGGTTTGTCTTTTTGATCATCACATGGCGGGCCCTCCCGATTCCACAGCTATGGGGGTGGCGCTCGCCATGGGAACCTCTCCTCTAGCCGAGGATGACGAGCGAGATGAAAGGGGGCGTGTGGAGGAGAGAGCTTCGTAAGAGATAAGGTTGGGGGAACATCGGCTCGACACAGGATTTCAATAGAACGAAAATCATCGTAAGTAGTAGAGGGATAAGTACTTATTCCTGGCTGGTTGTATGACGGGACCTTCGGTCTAGCCTTTGTTTGGGTATGGGATCGACCTGGGATTCTTCCATCCGAGTGAGTACCACCCTTCTGATTTGATTTGAGTACGAGACCGACCTTCTCTTTTGTTTGTAAATGGGCTTGCCTGAAACAAAGGAACCTTGGTGTGAGAACCCACCCAAGAGTTGGTAACCCAATGTTTTCACCTACGGTTTCTCCATTGTCTTCTTTGCCTAGCCTTAGCATCTTTCTTGTCTGATCTTAGATTTCACTGTTAGAAAATAAGGCATTACCTGTCACTTTGCCTTTCTAAGAAGGCCTTTTCGCTTAGTTGTCCTTTCTACTAGAACTTTCCTTTAGCAGTTCTGGAACATCTATAGTATGCTTGAATGTCGTCATTTTTTATATATTCTCTTCCTCCTCGTTCATTAGTTTAGTTCCTTGCCTTAGAATCACAAGGTTCGAATCAAGTGAAAACGGCTGAGGTGCAAGCCCTTTTCTCGCCACTACTCTATGTACCCAAAGTCAACAACCTTTTTGGCATGGTGGGCTAGCAAGTTCATTGCTTCAATGACATGAATTTCATTAAGTGGACAAATCCTATCCCGAAAAATATGAGCAATCAGCTGGAGTACTGCCTTTACTTCATCTGCCATGAACAGAGCCAAGAAGCTTGCGTTCATTTCTTCAGTTACTCGCCTATTTACTTTTCCCATTAGCATAGGATGAGGAGCTAGGACTTCTGAGGTGAACAGTGGTTGGCGGGCCCCAAAGAAGGCGGTTGACGGGGAGTAAAAATCGGTCGGGTGTTTCAAAGAGTTTTCCAAAATCTCCACGGGGTGCATCTAGCAAATTGAGCTGATTTGGGTCCGCAGTCACTTCCCGAAGCCCCCCAAAGCGACCCCCGTCTTCCTCCTCTCTCCCGCTAAACCCAACTCCGCCCACCGCCACCTGCGCCTAGGGTTCCGCCCCCCATGACCGTCGCCGAGCCGGAGATGCCGGCGTCGGAGCGCAGGCCCGCGCCCCTCGCCGGGTGGGACGGGCTCATCTTCCTGCATTGCGGGGTTTACGGGGTCCTCTGCGCGGTGTGCCTCGCGTCGGCCATCGCGCGCCTTGCCCTGGGTCAGGCCGAGATTCCCCCGTGGTCCTGGCGGCGTCCTGGATGTCCGTTATCTTCATTCTGACCTTCACCCCCTTTCCCGCGTTCGTCGCCGGCGTGCGCCCCGACGCCAAGGTACGCGGAAAAGCTCCCCTTGCGCCTTCGAATATGTCTGATCCGATTTGCTTCAAAAATAAATAAATAAATAACCGACCGATTTTATAGCAGCTGAAATGGGGTTTTACATGTGCGCGGTTTAAATTAAGTTGCCAATTCCAAATTAGAAATTGAGATCCGTTGTTTTCCTGAATTCAGAAGCGGCTTCCCTGTATGTAAATGCCTCTGCGCCGGGCTGTCTAGCTTCAGAGCATATAATATGATCTCGTACTGAATTTTCTTTTTTGTCGATGCTCAAGGACCCTGTCAGGATTGGATGCCTCGTTTCGATGGCCTTCATGGTGCTCGGAACTAAATACGATTTGGTGTTGGATCTGTTGCGTGTGGAAGGATGTCAGAGGGAACGGATTGGTTCAATGGCGAGGGGTGTTGGGATAATGGGTGCTGGTGCAACATGCTGCTTCGTCATCATACCCACTATGCTACTGAGGCAATGGAGGATCAAGATGAAGTAGAGGGCTATGTGGTTGTGTTGCTCAGGTATATACCCGCCTTCTTCTCTGTCCACCTATTGGTGCCACGTTATATGTTTTTATGAGCATGCTGTTTCTAGTTTCATGAATCCTGATAACTCGTGAGTTTTTATTCGCGTCGTGACCATTTGTACATGTAACCGAGTGATACTTTTGATGTTGATAACTTTATTCCAAACAATTTTGTCGTACATCCCAGTTAGACCCACAAGAAACTTTGGTTACTCGGCTTGTTGATAGATGTTAGCTTTCCTAAAAGTATTTGCATTTAACAATGAGATTCTTTGGTAAAAGAAGTTGCCATTTGACCAATCAGATCCATACGGAGAGATCATCAGTGGAAACCTAGCATGCATTGTCCATGTTCAGTCATTGCCATGATTATTATGACCGGGAAGCTTGAATTTATCATTCAAAACCCACCACAACACACCGTAAGTGGTAGTCCTCAAATTTCAAAGGGCAGGGCTGTGGGGTATCTCTTATTTAATTGCATTATCTTGTTATTTATCATTTTATCTGTTACATATAAATTTATTGTCTTGTTTTATCTCCATGTTTATCTGTTTCATTTTAACTTATTGTCTTATTTTAGTCAAGATAGCAAATAGAAATTTAATTGGCTTGTTCCAGTAAACTATGATGGTATTATTAATTTATTATAGAACATACCTTCATTTAATTCACAGCTAATATATACTTGCATGTGGTGTTGTGCCATGGCATTTTTATTGAAGTGCATTCACACATGTTGATGTTGTAGTAAGATTTTTGTCCCTTCCTTTGTACTCAAAGTAACTTGTTTCGCAAGTGCAATCTGTAGCAATTTTTTTGATAGTTTATAAATGATTATTTGTGAATTATATTGGTGCTTCTTGTGCAATAAAACTGAAGAATACCACTCTCAGGGAGTCGATTCCATCATGACAAATGCCATTAGTTCCACTGTTCATACAATTCTTTTGTGCCCTGTGGAGTGTGGATTGTCATGCTTTGTTCTTTCCACCGGTATTCATAGTCTAATGCATGCGAATGGATGGGTTAGTGATCTGAAGATGGTCTCCATATATGGGATAATTACTGATTAGGTCATCTTTTACCATCGATTGTCCTGAAATTCAGAGTCCATTTGGGCAGTCATTTATAAATGTAACTGCGTAACACTTAAGATAGCTCCAAATGTTGAGTTTCAAGTTAGGCTGTTAGACGGGGCAAGAAGAATTACGCTTTATTTGTTGAGTTTCAATTGTTCTATTCTCCATCAGGTCTGAGGTTCCACACAGCCCTTCCCACTCTTCATCTTCAAAATCCCTCTCGCTGGTCTAGTTGCAGTGGCATGGCAGTGACCCATAACATATTGGCATAATACTACTCTACATATATCAATACATGCATGTTCATAATATTGGTTGCTTAATATTGAGAAATGTCTCCATATCCTCATTCAAATGCTTGTATATTCTACTAATCTATATTTTTTATTGTTAACAGACATAACCCTGAATGGATGGTGTTAAGATTGGCAAGACAAATACAAGAGTCGACTTTTTGCTGAAGTTTGTGGTCGCGTATAAGTACTGGATTATAGTTAGTTAGTTACATGTATTCACGACTGTAGATTGATCCACTGCTGGTATCGAATACTCCATGTGCCAGGAGCTCTCGTAATTTGACATTGTGGCGTTGAAATGTTTACTTGCTGCTGGGAAACCTGGAAATCATGACCAGACAGTGAGGGGTAGCACCCTCTCCGAGGACAATGCTTTTCTAGGCATATAGAATTTACCATGTTGGTAGTGTTATGTTCGATGACTACCATTTCTTCACAAGCGGTTGGCCTGTGACAGTTATTGTAGAATGTTATGTAGTGATCACCGAGAGGTGGACCTCATATCTTAGGTGGCTTCGTTAAAATCAGCAATGGTGATCATGAATCTATTACTATAGAGATGTTTAAAGGGTTTACCTGTGTAAGTACTCCCTCTGTAAAGAAATATAAGAGCGTTTAGGTCACTACTTTAATGATCTAAACGCTCTTATATTTCTTTAAGGTGGGTGTACTATTTTTATCTTGCCTTTGATTCCTATTGGCAAGCAGTTCTCTCTGTTGTTCTTCCGATTGCTTGCATGGAAAGAATGCACTCAAACTAGAGCCCAGAACTACTTGAACATGGCCTGGTGTGGGTCCTGCTCAAACATGACCTATAGGCATTGTTATGTGTTTTTTCCAGGGTTTTTCTTATTTCCCTATGATGCTAACACGTGAATGCAATTCTCCAATATGCATGATCGATTGTTCGTAACACTTTCTTTTTGTATGAATTATGTTGAACTGCAACACTGATGTGAATTTATTTCTTGAAATTGCGTTATTCCACTACAAGGGTAGGTAGATTAGACCAAATTTGTTGTAGGGCGCCTCAAATAAAAGTTCTAAGGAACTCCTTACATAATCTAGTTTTCCCAACTAACAGTAAAATCAACCATAGTTGTCATTGTTCCTCACAATAGTTTTGATCTGCAGCATCATAATAACTGGAAGGGTTTGGGCACGCTTTGCTGCGTCGTTGATGTTGTTGGGTTTTCATTATTTTTTACTTCATCCGTTTCAAAATTTACGGTGATTAGTTTAGAAATATATCAATATCCATAATATCAAATCAGTGTCATTACATTCATCATGAAATGAATTTTCATATTTTATTTGATTAGTATTGTGGATGATGATATTTTTTCTCTAAACTTGGTCGAAGTTAAAGAAAATTGACATTTCAAAAAGCTAATACACCTTATATTTTGCAACCGAGGGAATATTTGGTTTGGCGAGTGAGGGAAGATTAGTTATTTATAATGAGGTGTTTTGGTGGGTCTTTTGCGGTGTGATTCTGTGTTATCTACTAATCAACCCATATTTATGAGTTTTTTTTGTTGCATGTACTATATTAGTGCTATAATATCACATGCTGGCGTTTCTTTTTTTTTCTTCTATGTGATGAGTGGGTGCCTGGGATTAATATGTATTATCGTCTGATTGTTGCGGATTGATTTGAAAAATCTTTGACTCGGTAAAAAATATGAACCAATTCCAAAATTGAATACCTCAATCAATTAAGAGAGCTTCAAAGGGAGCATGGTAAGTTAAAAGAATTGAATGTGATTTCCTTGAGAAATCGAGTGACCAAATTCTAAATCGGAGACCTCAATTGACTATGAGACCTTGAAAATTAGGGACCATGGTCTAATTAATAGTGTAATTAATAGATTTGACATGTGTAAAAAAATCGGTGTTGTTAACTTGCAAAACCCTTGTCTAACAAACTTATATCATCTAATTTTCAACACTATAAATCAATATACAATTTGGAACAAATAATTTGAGCTTATAAGTTGTTTGAACTAAATAATTCAACTTTCTATGTTAGTTAGACTATACAATTCAAATACCAACGTTTTTCTCCGAAAGTTCCATTTTGATTTCAGAATCCCTTCAATGATTGTTACAAAGATAATTCACAACCGAGTTATAGCTAGGAATTGCAATGTTAAAAAAATTGGGAGGGGGGTGGGGGGGGGGGGGGGGGGGGGGAGGGGGGATCTGCAACACCAGTTCGCTCAACTATGAGCAGTAAGCGTTAAAGCGGTTAGGACAATTTCCGACCAAAATTGTTTCCACGCCCATTTCAATAGGGTAATGTAAGATATTTTTTGACATCTAAACAGAAATGATAGGATACGGTATAGAAAATAGTATAACTAATAGACGATAATGTAGGATAATTCGTTTCTAGCCAGACAATCCAACCATTTAAATATGCATATAGAATTTATATGTAAAGTTGAAGTATTAACTAGAAAATCGTGAATACTATGAGCTAAGTTTGGAGAGCGGCGATTTGATGCCCGGGCTCAGATGAGCCCGGGCATGAAAAGTATCGGTGTTCAAAATAGGAATTAAAAAAATTAAAAATAAGTGATGCAAGATGCTCAAATGCCCGACGTTCATGCAAAATTTCATGAAGTTTGGGCATTCGAGGAGCTCGTGGCGAAAAAAGCAAAATTCAGGTCTGTGCGAAACATTCGAAAACATCACTGTTCATGCCCAATTTTATCTTTTTTTGCCGTGCACTCCTAGAATGTCAAAACTTCATCAATTTTTGCACGAACATCACGCACATGCGCATCTTGCTTGCAAAATTTTTTTCCTGGATATTTTCTATTTTTTACGGTGTTATTGTTCACCGGGCTCATCTGAGCCCGAGCTTAGAGGTGGATTATCGCTAAGTTTGTTGCTAATTTATTTGGCTTAATTTAGTACTTTATAGTGTTGTATGTATGCTTAAAGTGTACAAGTATTAATACCCCCATACTGTTTTTGTGCAATTTTACTTTAAAGTATTTAGAGCAACTGCAATTGTCCAATATGCATTCATAACACTTCTTTTTTTATAAATTACGTCAAACTGTAACACTAATGTGGATTTATTTCTTGAAACTGTGTTATCCCACGAAGAGGGTAGGTAGATTAGACCAAATATGTTGTAGGGCGCCCTCCAATTAAAAGTTCCCAGCTAACAGTAAAATCAACCATATTTGTCATTTTTTCCGCACAACAGTTTTGATATGCAGCCTCATAATAATTTGACCTGTCTAAAAAAACGGTGTTGTCAACTTGAAAAACCCTTTTCTCACTAGCAACAAACTTTTATCATCTAATTTTCAACACTATAAACCAATATGCATTCTGCAACCAATATTCAATATGCTGTTTGAACTAAATAATTTGAGTTTCTATGGGCTAACAATTCGAATACTAACATTTCCCCTAAAAGTTTCAACTTTAATTTCAGAATCCCTATTGCGATTGTTATAAAGTTAACTTCCAACCGAAACCGTTTCCGAATCCATTTTAATATGGTACCATAAGATATTTTTGAGATCCAAACACAATCCCGAGTCCAACTGTGTATAGGATATAGACGACACCGTAGGAATGGATAATCCGGTTTTTCTAGCCGGATAATCTGATCCTTCAAAAAAAAAAATGGATACACGCTTTATGTGTGAAGTTTGAAGTATTAACTAGCAAAGCTTGAGTGCTATCTTTGCTTGTGAGAGAAAACGTAAGTTAATTTGTGTACTACTAATGTACCTGACTTTCCAGTGCTTTGTGTATGTTTAAAGTGTACAAGTATTAATACTTGCCTATTGTTGTATTTACATATTCGGTTGGCTTGAGAGAGAGAGAGAGAGAGAGAGCAGGGTAATTATGAGCTGGGGCAGGATCGAATCGGGCGCTCACCATTTCGGCATACCCGTTTGGAACCCGAATCCACTAGATGAAATGGGTTAGAACAGAAACCCGGAAGGGAAGCAGGACAGCTGGCCGCAAAACCCCCTCCCCTGTTCCTCGCCAATCCCCATTCACCCATTTCCCACAAACCCCAGTCCCCTAGCTGCGCCAACCCCAACCCCAACCACTCCGGCATTCCGCCCGCGTCGGAGCTTCGAGGAGCTAGGGCTTCCCATCCCGATGGCCGCCGTGAAGCCCTCGCTGCCGCCGGCGCCGGCGGGGACCGTCGTCGTGGTGCTCGCGCTCGTGCGCGCCGTCCTCGCCCTGACGCTGGTGCTCGGGCGCGTCCTCCTCGTCGCGGCCGAAGCGCTCCCCTACCTGGGCTTCGCGACTCTGTGGGTCATCTCCGCGGCCGCGGCTGCCAGGGTCGTGGGGAGCCGAGCCTGGGACGAGGGCTCCGCCTCCGCCGTGTTTCTCCAGGCGCTCGCGGACGGGGCTCTCAAGGCCAGCTTCCTTGTCCTGCAAGCGCTTGGCACCGTGATGCTGTGCGGCCAGTTCCTGCTCTACGTGGTTGCAGCTGTATCTGGATCCGGTTCCGAGTTCCAGAAGGTATTGTCAAAATAACATTTCCTTCGATTGAATTGCGGCAGTAGATAGGCAGCAAGCTTAGTGGCTGAGCTCTGCACTAATATACGAACAAAATTCACATGTCTACCATTCTAATCAAGTTGTCCTGATGGAAATATGAATGGGATATAGTGTAGTGTTTCATGTGAGTTCATCTGCATCATTCAATTTTCGGCCGATTCCATACTCATGTCCGTCGTTGTGGTTTTGCTGAATTTGATGCCCCCCTCAGAGAGCCCATGGAGCTTTCAACCAGGAGTTGATTAGGGGGGTTCCTCCCCGCACCGCAGTCCTTGGAACGTTCGCCTCTACGCCCTTCATCCTGCTAATTTTAGCTGGTTCTCTGGTGCAATGCATGATGTCGAAAAAGATTGGTTCTGTGATTGTGGATGTGGGGATATTTGGCTCCAGTGCCATACCTTGCTTTGTTGTCATTCCAGCTGTAGTACTGAGTAACTGGAGGGAGGACCAGATGTCAAAGAAAAACATGACTCACGTTGCAGACTGTTGAGGTATATACCTTTCCCTATATCCAGAAGCCATATTATTTTCAGTTAATTTGTATATCTTGTGCACATTATTGGTCTCCTAATAACATGAAAACAGTTCCCCAATGTTGTGAATTTGCAATCATTTTTCTTAGCGGCAGGAACCTTGATTGTTGTTTGTTAACATGGAGTACTGTTATATCTTAAACCAATGAGGGTTTTCCTATTCCTTCTGGTAGTTGCATATTTGCATTGATGACAAACATTGGGGTTAGCCTCAATCTTCAGTTATGCTGAGTGGCCAACTGCCGCAGTTCTACTGTGTGCCTTTGTTGTGAACTGATCATCAAAATGATATTGGATATTTAAATTTAGTACTGATCTTCTTTGGTTAAGTCTTCAATTGACCAATCAGATGCCTACTAATAGATCACCAGTGAAAACCTAGTATGCGTTGTTCATGTCCAGTCATTACTGGGATTGTTGTGATTGGGTAGCAATTTATTCATTGAAATCCACCATAAGTGGTAGGTCTCTGATTTCAAAGGGCTGGGTTGTCGGGCATCTTCTTCTACTTAATTGCATTATCTTGTTATTTATCCGCCTTGTTTTATATGTTATGGGTAAACTTAGTGCTTTGTTTTAGTGAAGATAGCAAACAGAATCTCAGTTCAACTATTCAAGTCGGTAGCATGGTTGTGATATGTAGAGTAGTCGACACTTCCCTTAACCTGTAGCTACTTTCTACTTGCATGTGGTGTTATTACTCCATGTCATTTCTGTAGAAGTACCTTTGGAGGACACATGCTGACGTTGTAGTGAAATATTCTCCCCTTTCACGGGGTTTCGGCGTCCCTTCAGCTATTCCTAAAAAGTGATTCATTTGGAAAAAGCATTTTTCAAGAAATATTGTCGATAGTTTCATATGTTTATTTCTAATTTTATTGATGCTTCTTGTGCAAAAAACTTGAAGAACACTACTATTGTGGGGATGATTGCATAATGACAAATATATTTCATTCAGACAAGCTACATGATGCCATTAGTTCCATTGAATTTTTCTTATTCTGCTACTTATCCCCGAAAAGTAATTTCTCCAACTAGTTTCCTATGCATACCATTCTTTCGTGCCCCGTGGAGTGTGGATTGCCCTGCTTTGCTCTGTCCAGTGGTCCTCATAGTGAAGTTCATGAGAAGTCCTCATAGTGTAGTTGATGAGAATATGCGGAGCTTGTGAGCTCAAGATGGTTTCCATATGTGGAATAACCATCGATTAGGCCATTTTTTACCATCGGGTGTGCAATTCAGTGGCTAGTTTGAGCTAGCTACCATTTACATTAAATTTGCACCTTTGAAGCACTCAGCCTTTCCAAATTAGGCTGTCATACGGACCAAGAAGTATTACGCTTTATATGCTGAGTCACAATTGTTCTCAGTTCCCACTCTTGATCTAAAAAATACCTCTACCTGGTCTAGCTGCAGCGGCATTGTAGTGAACCTTGCCATGTCAGTATACTACCACTACTACTGTACATATATCACTACATACAAGTTTATAATTTTGGGTGCTTAATATCAATAGGCACCTACACAACCCCATTCAAGTTATAGTTTTCTGCTGCTAATCTAATTGAGCGTTGGTTTTCTTTATTAAGACATAACACTGAATGGAAGGTGTGAAGATGGGCAAGGCAAATTACAAGAGCTGACTCTTTGCTGAAGTTTATGGCCGCTGATGAGTTCTGGGTTATAGTTACCTGTAGTCATGACTGTAGATTGGTCCACTAGTGTTTACTTGCTGCTGGGAGGTCGGGAGTACGAGACCAGACAACGAGTATAAATAACACCCTCCCGGAGGATAATGCTTTTAATACATCCCCTTTTATCCATTTTGATGACAAGTATTTCAGGACGGAGGGAGTATTTCTTTGCAAGTCAATGGCCCATCATCATCTCTTAGCTATAAAGGTTGTTCAACATTTCTCGTCTGTCTGAAATTTCTGACTAGGAGCATCGACGTGAGTACAACGTGAGGGCCTTCTCACCACTGACAAATCCGCCTTATTTAACATATTTTCCGTTTTACTATATCGCTACTTTGCAATCAACATTGTTACAGATTACATATGACTGGCAATTTTACACAGTTGTCCCAAGTTTCCTTTTGTCAACGGTGACAAACGATGAAGGCAATTGTCATACATGCATGATGGACTGTGGTCCATATAATCAATTTTTCAGTACACTTTGGACTGCAGCTGTATTTTGAACCTTGTTTTCTGAAAGTGCGTTATCCCCAAGGAGGGTAGGATCAATTAGAACTGTCACTTGCTTTGGACAACAATTACTTTCTTATTGGCCGCTTTTTAAAAATCAAAATCTACCTAATTGTGCAGTCATAATAGTTCGATCCTAGTCTCCAAAATGCATGGTTGCCTGTCAAACCTTTTTTCCTGTGACAGGCGATCTTCGCTTCTATGCTCCAGTTTGAAACTTTCAGAAGCTAATATAAGGGGCTGATCTTTGCTTCTACTCTCTCCGTCCGAAAATACTTGTCATCAAAATAAACAAAAAGGAGTGTATCTAAAACTAAAATACATCTACGTACATCCTCTTTTATTTATTCTGATGACAAGTATTTCTGGACGGAGGGGGTATGCTCCAGTCAGCCCCGGCTGTATCTCTTAATGGAAATCGGAGAGAGAGCTCTCTTTTATCAATATATAGGGTCGCACTATTCGTTACCCTGAGTGAGGAATAGTTATTCTTCACCCCATCTTTATTTTGACATCAATGCACCATAATTGTACGTTCCGTAAGTTATGTCTTATTTCCGACGTAAAAAGAGACCGTAAGAAAATATATAATCATCGTAAAAAAATTATGTTATGTAAAATTTGCAGTTTATGTGTATTTTACACTATGTTTTTATGTTTGTAATTTTACATAACATAATTTTTTTACAATGATTATATATTTTCTTACGGTCTCTTTTTACGTTGGAAATAAGACATAACTTATGGAATGTAAAATTATGGTGCATTGATGTCAAAATAGAGAGGGGGTGAATAATAACTATTCCTCACCTAGGGTGACGAATAGCGCGACCCTATATATATGAGGGGGGCACCGCTAGAACACACAACATTTACTCATAGCCGTGTGCGGCACCCTTCTTCACAGTTTATGCCTCCGGTCATATTGTCGTAGTGCTTAGGCGAAGCCCTGTACGGATGACTTCACCATCACCGTCGTGCTGACGAAACTCTCCCTTGACGCTTTGCTGGATCAAGAGTTCGAGGGACGTCATCAAGGTGAATGTGTGCAGAACTCGGAGGTGTCGTACGTTCGGTACTTGATCGGTCAGAACGAGAAGAAGTTCGACTACATTAACCGCGTTGTTAAACGCTTCCGCTTTCGGTCTATGAGGATACATGGACACACTCTCCCCTTATCGTTGCTATGTATCTCCTAAATAGATCTTGCATGAGCGTAGGAAAGTTATATGCTGCTGGTCTACTGCCCTAACCTAATTAACCTAAGTTAATCTAATTAACATCTACTAGTACCACTACTGCTAATTCCTAGGGTTCATAACTAAATTCACCTAAGTTAATTAATCTAGAGAGGAGGGGTGGGGCTTACAGAGAGGAGGGCGTTGAGGGTGGCTCGGGGGAACGGTTGCGGGGAGGCAGGGGCGGCGAGGAGCGGACGAGGGTGGCTTCGGGGGCGTGCGGCTCCGATGGCGGCGATGGCGCGCGGCTCCGGTGACGGCGACAGAGGTAGGGCGACGAGGGAGCAGGGGCGGCGAGGAGCGGATGAGGGTGGCCCCGGAGGCGCGCGGCTCGGGCGCAGGGCGATTAACGACGGCAACAGATTGAGTGAGGGGAGAAGGGGAGAGGGGGAAAAGGACTTAGCAAAATTTTAAGCCCGCGCGTGGTTAAGTCAAACTAGCAGTAGCGGTGGTAAGGAAAATGCGCTATAGCTAAGTTAGCTATAGCGTTTTCCACTAAAACACGCTACTGCTACAGGAAGTAGCTATTTTTTTTCTTTTCCTTTTATCTAAGGACTTAGCTATAGCGCGTGACCACAAAAGCGCTACTGCTAAAGTAGCTATAGAGCTTTGTGAGAACAAATGCTACTGATATGCCTTTCTTCTCTATTTTCCTTTTTCTTTTCTTATTTCTTTCATTTTCATTTATTTTTCTATTTATTTTTCTACTTACTTTCTTTTTCTTAGGAGTAGCGCTCTATCACAAAAACGCGCTGCTACAACGCACTTAGCAATAGCGTGTTTCACACAAGCTCGCTACTACTATTTCTAGCCTACCAGCAACAACAGTGTGAGAATTTTAGTAGTAGCATTTTTTTTGAGCAGACGCGCTACTGCTACAAATATAGTTGTAGCGTGCTTTCATGACAAGCGCTACTACTAAGTAGCAGTAGTGCTTAGTTTTGACCAGCGCTACTGCTATACCTTTGTGTATAAGGTTTTCCCTAATAGTGTGGGGTCCCTCCCATCAGCGGGGTGGCCAAGATCCTTCGCATGTTGTTGACATGGTTTTTGACCAAACCAAAATAGCGTGCAAATACTGTACCAAAACTTAGGTAAATGCGAAACGGCAAAAATCTGTTTTATAATGAAAATGATCAATTAAAAAATATAATCAACCGCTCAAATCAACGACCAAAAAAATAGGCATATTATATATTCGAACGTTGATAATGCACACTTTAAACCGACAATTACAAAATATGGCAAAACGAATTTGTCTTGTATGTACATGCATCGTCGCCGACGGATGTTGATCTAAAATTTCACCGTCAAGGACGACGCCAATATTATGGAAGCATCAGGCAGTATGTTCCTCCATCAGAAAAATATTGTTGTATCTTAACCGATGCACACGAAATATAATTTGATAGAGAAGCCAATCATAAGGTTGATCGTTGCGTAAAAAACCCATTTAATAATGAAAGGGAACAATTTAAAAATAATGGTACGATATATTTTTGATATTACAAACATTGAAAAAAGCCAATGATTATACAATAGGACGAAAATCATCTAGTTTTGTCATAAGGAAATATGGAGGATGCATGGCGTGTACGCACGCGTTACCGGCGGCGGAATTCTAATTCTCAAATAAATTTAAATTGTGATAGGCAGTGTTGATATTGCCAAAATACTGAATCATCAAGTAAATGTGAACATTATTCCAATAATATTAAACTCATATAAAAGAAAAATGCCCTGTGTGACAACATATTAAAAAATGTCAGACAAATATTGAATTATTGGCAAACACCGATATTGCTAACAATGAAAAGGGACAATAAATAAATATGAGAAAACAAATAATACTCATCAAATTTTTGTCCTAAGGAAATTTCATCGACGATAGAATTCTAATGTTAACATAAAATCAAATTATCATGACCGGCGCTAATGTTGCCAAAATATTATTCCACAAAATAAATGTGAGCATGTCATTCTACGACATCTAATGAAATATTGGTGTAATGCTTGAATAAAAATGTGTCACACACCATCGTATAATTATCAATGAAAGAATATATTCTCATATCTCTGTCTCATGCACGTTAAGAAAATTTGCCTTAATCAGGCCTAGCCCATTTTGAAAATGTCTACGTACGTGTGCATGTGTAACCACATCCATCGGCCAATCACGCACATAAGTAAATGGGTCAGCGACGTTGCCGGTCAATTAGTGATTAAACAAATAGAAAAAAGGAGCCATCACGCTCCCACCATCCCAGGATCCCACGATAAGTGGACGTGGACGTGGGCGCACACACCTCCAGCCGCTGCAGCGCTGCACGCTCCGTCCCTATAAATAGCTAGCTCCCAGGCGTACACAGGGTAGGGATTCATTTTTTTGCTGCAGAGTTTTTTGGTCTTCTTCCTCCTCTAGTAGCAATATTTTACTACACACCATAAATCATATAAAATCACAGAGAAAGAAGAGGCCCGCGTGGTGCTTGCTGCAAGGTTGAAGGTGAGATTCATGGCTCTTTCCTAGCCTCTGATTTGACCATTGTGGTACAGATCAGGGAGCTTTCTTCTCCCTCCTCTCTCAAGACTCTAGCCCTTGGTTCGGCCATCGTGGTACAAATCAAGGAGCATGTTTCATCTCTCCAAAATTCTCGTCCTTAGTCCGGCCATCACGGTACAGACTAAGGTGCATGTTTAATCCATCTCAAATTTTTGTCCTTGGTTCGGCCATCGCGGTACAAACCAAGGGACATGTTATATACACACACACACACCAAATTGTTGCCTTTGGTTCGGCCATCACGGTATGAGTCAAGGACCACGCATGATTCTTGTAAGCACGATTCCTTTAAATTTTTCGTGTGCTTCGTCCTATTGATCTCCGTCTTGGTTCGGTCCCCTTAGCGATACAAACCAAGATGAACGTCTCGTTCCTTGGTTTAGTCTCTATAAGTGGATACAAACCAAGAGAGTGTCATAAGTGCGAAAACCTCATAAAAAATTGCACTGAATTGGTCATCATAAAAAAATGGATATGACTAAGTTGGAATGAAACTACGAATGCGCTAAACTGAACTCATGATAACCTTTTGTTTGGTTGCGCTACGGGCATTAGGTGTCACACTAGTTGCAATACAAACAAGAGCATAAAAATATATTCCCTCACTTGGTTACGCTGCATGTGGACATTATCTTAATGCCACTCGGTGTTAGTAGTAATACAAGCAGGGCAAAACTTAATTAAAAAATGTGTTCATGTTACACACCCAAAAACCAAAATCATGCAAGATGGATTATAAAACATGTTGCATCATAAAAATCAATCTTACTTGGTTAAGCTACACGCGGGCATTATCTTAATGCTACACGGTGTTAGTAGTAATACAGGTGAGAGAAAATTAAACAAAATATTCAGGCCACATATTCTGGCCAAAGTAAAATAAAATATGTCATGGAATGCTCCAATGCTATAAGAGCCTAAACTATTAGCATCGTCATAAATGGATATCACGAACTCACTTTACTTGGGTTATGCTACACACGAGCGTCGATGATGTGACGGTATGTGGAGTTAGTGCTAATACCATGTAAGGTACAGACATAAACAAAAATGGTAAATGTCAGATGACTCATGCAATACCATAATTGCTCCACAAACCTTACTTGGTTACGCTGCACGCGGACATTATCTTAGTGCTACGCCATGTTAGCAGTAATATGAGTAAAATAGAGCTTAATAAAAATAAATTCACTCCACATCCATATATGCATACAAAATTCATACAAAATACATGATAAGGTATATTTCATGTAGCCCACATAGACTTTAAACAAACAAAAATATCATAAGCAAATTGCACTCTGGTCAGGCTTGATATTGTCCGGACTCAGAGTCAACAAAATATGGCACATATCATATGCACCATAAAAAGCATCAATATTGTGTCAGAAAGCTTCAGTCCGTTACGCTACACGCGGGCACCACATCAGTGCCGCGCGGTGATAGTAGTAATGTGATGATGCAAAACTTATTAAAATTGGCATGTCACATATATACATAGCACCAAAACCAAAGAGGTCATAAAAAAATCCTAAAGGAAAATACATACCCATATCCTATGTGCCAAATGTAGGATAAAACTATGCCTAGCCAAAATCAACCTGCATTCCGCATATAAATGAGGTTGAACACACACAAATTGTTGCATGCTAGGAAAACATATTCCCAAACATCACACATAAAATCACAGAGGAGTACTTGCATGGAACCAGACTTCAATCTCACCAAGAAGGAGTTCTTCATCGACCGCGAGGAGGATTTCTCTTGTAGTATGTGTTGGAAATATGCCCTAGAGGCAATAATAAAATGATTATTATATTTCCTTGTTCATGATAATTGTCGATTATTCATGCTATAATTGTATTATCCGGAAATCATAATACATGTGTGAATACATAGACCACAATGTGTCCCTAGTGAGCCTCTAGTTGACTAGCTTGTTGATCAACAGATAGTCATGGTTTCCTGGCTATGGACATGGGGATGTCATTGATAACGGGATCACATCATTAGGAGAATAATGTGATGGACAAGACCCAATCCTAAGCTTAGCTCAAAGATCGTGTAGTTCGTTTGCTGTAGCTTTTCTGAATGTCAAGTATCATTTCCTTAGACCATGAGATTGTGCAATTCCCGGATACCGTAGGAGTGCTTTGGATGTACCAAACGTCACAAAGTAACTGGGTGACTATAAAGGTACATTACAGGTGTTTCCAAAAGTGTCTGTTGGGTTGGCACGAATCGAGACTGGGATTTGTCACTCCGTATGACGGAGAGGTATCTCTGGGCCCACTCGGTAATGCATCATCATAATGAGCTCAATATGATCAAGTGGTTGATCACGGGATCATGTATTATGGTACGAGTAAAGTGACTTGCTGGTAACGAGACTGAACAAGGTATTGGGATACCGACGATCGAGTCTCGGACAAGTAACGTACCGATTGACAAAGGGAATTGTATACGGGGTTGCTTGAATCCTCGACATCGTGGTTCATCCGATGAGATCATCGAGGAGCATGTGGGAGCCAACATGGGTATCCAGATCCCGCTGTTGGTTATTGGCCGGAGAGCCGTCTCGGTCATGTCTACGTGTCTCCCGAACCTGTAGGGTCTACACACTTAAGGTTCGGTGACTCTAGGGTTGTAGAGATATGCGTATGCAGTAATCCGAAAGTTGTTCGGAGTCCCGGATGAGATCCTGGACATCATGAGGAGTTCCGGAATGGTCCGGAGGTGAAGAATTATATGTAGGAAGTGTATTTTCAGCCATCGGGAAAGATTCGGGGTCACCGGTATTGTACCGGGACCACCGGATGGGTCTCGGGGGTCCACCGGGTGGGGGCCACCCATCCCGGAGGGCCCCATGGGCTGAAGTGGGGAGGGGAACCAGCCCATAGTGGGCTAGTGCGCCCCCTCCTTGGGCCCCCTGCGCCTAGGGTTGGAAACCCTAGGGTGGGGGGCGCCTCCACTTGCCTTGAGGGGCACTCCACCCCCTTGGCCGCCGCCCCCTTGGGAGTTCCCATCTCTAGGGCCGGCGCCCCCCCTAGGGGGCCTATATAAAGGGGGGAGGGAGGGCAGCCGCACCAAAAGTCTTGGCGCCTCCTTCTCCCCTGCTACACCTCTCCCTCTAGCAGAAGCTCGGCGAAGCCCTGCTGCGATCATTGCTGCATCCACCACCACGCCGTCGTGCTGCTGGATCTTCATCAACCTCTCCTTTCCCCTTACTGGATCAAGAAGGAGGAGACGTCATCCGCTCCGTACGTGTGTTGAACGCGGAGGTGCCGTCCGTTTGGCACTTGGTCATCGGTGATTTGGATCACGACGAGTACGACTCCATCATCCCCGTTCTCTTGAACGCTTCCGCTCGCGATCTACAAGGGTATGTAGATGCACTCCCCTCTCGTTGCTAGTTGACTCCATAGATTGATCTTGGTGAAACGTAGGAATTTTTTTTGTTTTCTGCAATGTTCTCCAACAGTGGCATCATGAGCTAGGTCTATGCGTAGTTACTATGCATGAGTAGAACACAAAGTAGTTGTGGGCGTCGATATTGTCAATTTGCTTGCCGTTACTAGTCTTATCTTGATTCGGCGGCATCGTGGGATGAAGCGGCCCGGACCAACCTTACACGTACGCTTACGTGAGACCGGTTCCACTGACTGACATGCACTAGTTGCATAAGGTGGCTGGCGGGTGTCTGTCTCTCCCACTTTAGTCGGATCGGATTTGATGAACAGGGTCCTTATGAAGGGTAAATAGAAATTGGCAATTCACGTTGTGGTTTTGGCGTAGGTAAGAAACGTTCTTGCTAGAAACCTATAGCAGCCACGTAAAAACTTGCAACAACAATTAGAGGACGTCTAACTTGTTTTTGCAGCAAGTGTTTTGTGATGTGATATGGCCAAAGGTTGTGATGAATGATGAATGATATATGTGATGTATGAGATTGATCATGTTCTTGTAATAGGAATCACGACTTGCATGTCGATGAGTATGACAACCGGCAGGAGCTATAGGAGTTGTCTTTATTTTTTTGTATGACCTGCGTGTCATTGAGAAACGCCATGTAAATTACTTTACTTTATTGCTAAACGTGTTAGCCATAATAGTAGAAGTAATAGTTGGCGAGCAACTTCATGGAGACACGATGATGGAGATCATGATGATGGAGATCATGGTGTCATGCCGGTGACAAGATGATCATGGAGCCCCAAGATGGAGATCAAAGGAGCTATATGATATTGGCCATATCATGTCACTATTATTTGGTTGCATGTGATGTTTATCATGTTTTTGCATCTTATTTACTTAGAACGACGGTAGTAAATAAGATGATCCCTCATAATAATTTCAAGAAAGTGTTCTCCTAACTGTGCGCCGTTGCGACAGTTCGTTGTTTCGAAGCACCACGTGATGATCGGGTGTGATAGATTCCAACGTTCACATACAACGGGTGTAAGACAGATTTACACACGCAATACACTTAGGTTGACTTGACGAGCCTAGCATGTACAGACATGGCCTCGGAACACAGAAGACCGAAAGGTCGAGCATGAGTCGTATAGAAGATACGATCAACATGAAGATGTTCACCAATATTGACTAGTCCATCTCACGTGATGATCGGACACGACCTAGTCAACTCGGATCATGTTATACTTAGATGACTGGAGGGATGTCTATCTAAGTGGGAGTTCATTGAATAATTTGATTAGATGAACTTAATTATCATGAACTTAGTCTAAAATCTTTACAATATGTCTTGTAGATCAAATGGCCAACATTGTCCTCAACTTCAACGCGTTCCTAGAGAAAACCAAGCTGAAAGACGATGGCAGCAACTATACGGACTGGGTCCGGAACCTGAGGATCATCCTCATAGCTGCCAAGAAAGATTATGTCCTACAAGCACCGCTAGGTGACGCACCTGTCCCACAGAACCAAGACGTTATGAACGCTTGGCAGACACGTGCTGATGATTACTCCCTCGTTCAGGGCGGCATGCTTTACAGCTTAGAACCGGGGCTCCAAAAGCGTTTTGAGCGACACGGAGCATATGAGATGTTCGAATAGCTGAAAATGGTTTTCCAAGCTCATGCCCGGGTCGAGAGATATGAAGTCTCCGACAAGTTCTTCAGTTGTAAGATGAAGGAAAATAGTTCTGTCAGTGAGCACATACTCACAATGTCTGGGTTACATAACCGCTTGACTCAGCTGGGAGTTAATCTTCCGGATGACGCGGTCATTGATAGAATTCTTCAGTCGCTTCCACCGAGCTACAAGAGCTTTGTGATGAACTTCAATATGCAGGGGATGGAAAAGACCATTCCTGAAGTATTTGCAATGCTGAAATCAGCAGAGGTAGAAGTCAAAAAGGAACATCAAGTGTTGATGGTGAATATAACCACTAAGTTCAAGAAAGGCAAGGGTAAGAAGAACTTCAAGAAGGACGGCAAGGCAGTTGCCGCGCCCGGCAGGCAAGCTGCCGGGAAGAAGCCAAAGAATGGACCCAAGCCCGAGACTGAATGCTTTTATTGTAAGGGAAGTGGTCACTGGAAGCGGAACTGCCCCAAATACTTAGCGGACAAGAAGGCCGGCATCACGAAAGGTATATGTGATATACATGTAATTGATGTGTACCTTATCAGTACTCATAGTAGCTCCTGGGTATTTGATACCGGTGCGGTCACATTTGTAACTCAAAGCAGGAGCTGCAGAATAAGCGGAGACTAGCGAAGGACGAGGTGACGATGCGCGTCGGGAATGGTTCCAAGGTCGATGTGATCGCCGTCGGCACGCTACCTCTACATTTACCTACGGGATTAGTTTTAAACCTCAATAATTGTTATTTAGTGCCAGCTTTGAGCATGAACATTGTATCAGGATCTCGTTTAATTCGAGATGGCTACTCATTTAAATCCGAGAATAATGGTTGTTCTATTTATATGAGAGATATGTTTTATGGTCATGCTCCGATGGTGAATGGTTTATTCTTAATGAATCTCGAGCGTAATGCTACACATATTCATAGTGTGAATACCAAAAGATGTAAGGTTGATAATGATAGTCCCACATACTTGTGGCATTGCCGCCTTGGTCACATAGGTGTCAAACGCATGAAGAAGCTCCATGCAGATGGACTTTTAGAGTCTCTTGATTACGAATCATTTGACACATGCGAACCATGCCTCATGGGTAAAATGACCAAGACTTCATTCTCAGGAACAATGGAGCGAGCAACCAACTTATTGGAAATCATACATACTGATGTGTGCGGTCCAATGAGTGTTGAGGCTCGCGGTGGCTATCGTTATATTCTCATCCTCACTGATGACTTGAGTAGATATGGGTATGTCTACTTAATGAAACACAAGTTTGAGACCTTTGAAAGGTTCAAGGAATTTCAGAGTGAGATTGAGAATCAACGTGACAGAAAAATCAAGTTCCTGTGATCAGATCATGGAGGAGAATACTTGAGTCACGAATTTGGCACACACTTAAGAAAATGTAGAATAGTTTCACAACTCACGCCGCCTAGAACACCTCAGCGTAATGGTGTGTCCGAACGTCGTAATCGCACTCTGTTAGATATGGTGCGATCTATGATGTCTCTTACCAATTTACCGCTATCATTTTGGGGCTATGCTTTATAGACTGCCGCATTCACTTTAAATAGGGCTCCGTCGAAATCCGTTGAGACGACACCGTATGAATTATGGTTTGGGAAGAAACCTAAGCTGTCGTTTCTAAAAGTTTGGGGATGCGATGCTTATGTCAAGAAACTTCAACCTGAAAAGCTCGAACCCAAGTCGGAAAAATGCGTCTTCATAGGATACCCTAAAGAAACTATTGGGTATACCTTCTACCTCAGATCCGAAGGCAAGATCTTTATTGCCAAGAATGGATCCTTTCTAGAGAAGGAGTTTCTCTCGAAAGAAGTAAGTGGGAGGAAAGTAGAACTTGATGAAGTATTACCTCTTGAACCGGAAAGTGGCGCAACTCAGGAAAATGCTCCTGTGGTGCCCGCACCAATTAGAGAGGAAGTTAATGATGATGATCAAGATACTTCTGATCAAGCTCCTACTGAAATTCGAAGGTCCACAAGGACACATTCCGCGCCAGAGTGGTACGGCAACCCTGTCTTGGAAATCATGTTGTTAGACAATGGTGAACCTTCGAACTATGAAGAAGCGATGGCGGGCCCGGATTCCGACAAATGGCTGGAAGCCATGAAATCCGAGATAGGATCCATGTATGAAAACGAAGTATGGACTTTGACTGACTTGCCCGTTGAGCGGCGAGCCATAGAAAATAAATGGATCTTTAAGAAGAAGACAGACATGGATGGTAATGTGACCATCTATAAAGCTCGGCTTGTCGCTAAGGGTTATCGACAAGTTCAAGGGGTTGACTACGATGAGACTTTCTCACCGGTAGCAAAGCTGAAGTCCGTCCGAATCATGTTAGCAATTGCCGCATTCTGTGATTATGAGATATGGCAAATGGACGTCAAAACGACATTCCTTAATGGTTTCCTTAAGGAAGAATTGTATATGATGCAGCCGGAAGGTTTTGTCGATCCTAAGAATGCTGACAAGGTGTGCAAGCTCCAACGCTCGATTTATGGGCTGGTGCAAGCATCTCGGAGTTGGAACATTCGCTTTGATGAGATGATCAAAGCGTTTGGGTTTATGCAGACTTATGGAGAAGTCTGCGTTTACAAGAAAGTGAGTGGGAGCTCTGTAGCATTTCTCATATTATATGTAGATGACATACTTTTGATGGGAAATGATATAGAGCTTTTGGACAGCATTAAGGCCTACTTGAATAAGAGTTTTTCAATGAAGGACGTTGGAGAAGCTGCTTATATATTAGGCATCAAGATCTATAGAGATAGATCAAGACGCCTCATAGGTCTTTCACAAAAGCACATACCTTGATAAGATATTGAAGAAGTTTAATATGGATCAGTCTAAGAAGGGGTTCTTGCCTGTGTTGCAAGGTGTGAAATTGAGCTCAGCTCAATGTCCAACCACGGCAGAAGATATAGAAGAGATGAGTGTCATCCCCTATGCCTCAGCCATAGGGTCTATTATGTATGCCATGCTGTGTACCAGACCTGATGTAAACCTTGCTGTAAGTTTGATAGGAAGGTACCAAAGCAATCCCGACAAGGAACACTAGACATCGGTCAAGAATATCCTGAAGTACCTGAAAAGGACTAAGGACATGTTTCTCGTTTATGGAGGTGACGAAGAGCTCGTAGTAAAGGGTTATGTCGATGCTAGCTTCGACACAGATCTGGATGACTCTAAGTCACAAACCGGATACGTGTATATGTTGAATGGTGGAGCAGTAAGCTGGTGCAGCTGCAAGCAGAGCATCGTGGCGGGATCTACATGTGAAGCAGAGTACATGGCAGCCTCGGAGGCAGCGCATGAAGCAATTTGGGTGAAGGAGTTCATCACCGACCTAGGAGTCATACCCAATGCGTCGGGGCCGATCAAACTCTTTTGTGACAACACTGGAGCTATTGCACTTGCCAAGGAGTCCAGGTTTCACAAGAAGACCAGGCACATCAAGCGTCGCTTCAACTCCATTCGTGAAAATGTTCAAGATGGAGACATAGATATTTGTAAAGTACATACGGATCTGAATGTCGCAGATCCGTTGACTAAACCTCTCCCTAGAGCAAAACATGATCAACACCAGAATTCCATGGGTGTTCGATTCATCACAATGTAACTAGATGATTGACTCTAGTGCAAGTGGGAGACTGTTGGAAATATGCCCTAGAGGCAATAATAAAATGATTATTATATTTCCTTGTTCATGATAATTGTCTATTATTCATGCTATAATTGTATTATCCGGAAATCGTAATACATGTGTGAATACATAGACCACAATGTGTCCCTAGTGAGCCTCTAGTTGACTAGCTCGTTGATCAACAGATAGTCATGGTTTCCTGGCTATGGACATGGGGATGTCATTGATAACGGGATCACATCATTAGGAGAATGATGTGATGGACAAGACCCAATCCTAATGTTAGCTCAAAGATCGTGTAGTTCGTTTGTTGTAGCTTTTCTGAATGTCAAGTATCATTTCCTTAGACCATGAGATTGTGCAATTCCCGGATACCGTAGGAGTGCTTTGGGTGTACCAAACGTCACAACGTAACTGGGTGACTATAAAGGTACATTACAGGTGTTTCCGAAAGTGTCTGTTGGGTTGGCACGAATCGAGACTGGGATTTGTCACTCCGTATGACGGAGAGGTATCTCTGGGCCCACTCGGTAATGCATCATCATAATGAGCTCAATATGATCAAGTGGTTGATCACGGGATCATGCATTACGGTACGAGTAAAGTGACTTGCTGGTAACGAGACTGAACAATGTATTGGGATACCGATGATCGAGTCTTGTGCAAGTAACGTACCGATTGACAAAGGGAATTGTATATGGGGTTGCTTGAATCCTCGACATCGTGGTTCATCCGATGAGATCATCGAGGAGCATGTGGGAGCCAACATGGGTATCCAGATCCTGCTGTTGGTTATTGGCCGGAGAGCCGTCTCGGTCATGTCTACGTGTCTCCCGAACCCGTAGGGTCTACACACTTAAGGTTCGGTGACGCTAGGGTTGTAGAGATATGAGTATGCAGTAATCCGAAAGTTGTTCGGAGTCCCGGATGAGATCCTGGACGTCACGAGGAGTTCCGGAATGGTCCGGAGGTGAAGAATTATATATAGGAAGTGTATTTTCAGCCGTCGGGAAAGATTCGGGGTCACCGGTATTGTACCGGGACCACCGGATGGGTCTCGGGGGTCCACCGGGTGGGGGCCACCCATCCCGGAGGGCCCCATGGGCTGAAGTGGGAAGGGGAACCAGCACATAGTGGGCTGGTGCGCCCCCTCCTTGGGCCCCCTGCGCCTAGGGTTGGAAACCCTAGGGTGGGGGGCGCCTCCACTTGCCTTGGGGGGCACTCCACCCCCTTGGCCGCCGCCCCCCTTGGGAGTTCCCATCTCCAGGGCCGGTGCCCCCCCTAGGGGGCCTATATAAAGGAGGGGGGAGGGAGGGTAGCCGCACCAGAAGTCTTGGCGCCTCCCTCTCCCCTGCTACACCTCTCCCTCTCGCAGAAGCTCGGCGAAGCCCTGCTGCGATCATTGCTGCATCCACCACCACGCCGTCGTGCTGTTGGATCTTCATCAACCTCTCCTTTCTCCTTGCTGGATCAAGAAGGAGGAGACGTCATCCGCTCCGTACGTGTGTTGAACGCGGAGGTGCCGTCCGTTCGACACTTGGTCATCGGTGATTTGGATCACGGCGAGTACGACTCCATCATCCCCGTTCTCTTGAACGCTTCCGCTCGCGATCTACAAGGGTATGAGATGCACTCCCCTCTCGTTGCTAGTTGACTCCATAGATTGATCTTGGTGAAACGTAGGATTTTTTTTTGTTTTCTGCAATGTTCTCCAACAGTATGTTGTAATAGGAATGTGATGCTATCCTATGTAATAGATATGTCGGAATTCTTAATCAGGAGTTTTCTCTTCGAAGATGTAACTAATAGAATTTTTATCTAAATGTAAGAGTTCTGGAAATAATGTACCTACAAGTTTGATTCTATTTTTATTTTATGCATTTAAATATATTCATTCTGTATCAATGACGTGGACGCGTGTTTCACGCCCGCCATTTTCCCGTCATCAGATTCTGGCACGCCCGATGGGACCTATTTCTCCCCTCATCTTCGAATTCCAACATAGGATTGCAACACATGAATTTCCATAGTACATGAAACATAAAGTATTATGTACGTATAGACGAAAAAAAGATGAAGAAAACTAATATATGGTTTTCTTTAGTTTGAAGGTATGGAAGGTCGGGTGCCGCAATCAATGAGACTCCGCATTGGAGACATTTGGCTTGATGTGCCAGTTGGTCCATGTGCGACTTCAACAAATCAACATCTGATATTATGACTGCATCACCAACTGAACATGACCAAGGAATGGAAGTGTTCTCTCCACTCAAGTTTGGGGGAAGTATGAGGGTAGACAAAGAAGGAAAAGGGAAGACAATGGATAAACTCCACTATGAGCAACCTATGCATGGGGGCAATGCCTCCTCGTTGTTTCTGCATTGAAGGGTATCAAAGGTTTAGAATAAAGTTCAAGTTGATGCTTCAAAGCCTATTCTTTCGCTGGCCGATAAATCCATTGGAGAATGCTTTGAGACGATTCTCAAGTTTCCCCTTGAATGCAAGAAAAAGCACCCCAATTCCCATGGCTATGAAACATGTCATGTGAACCCAACATCAACATTGTCAAGTCCCTTGTCGTCATCAACACCTGTCGCATATGATTCCTCTCTGACTTCGTTTGAGTCGATGTGCCGTCAACCTTAGCGAAGAAATGTTCGCCATGTCAACCTTCACAATATTAAGGTCGGCAAAGTCCATGTCTAATTCCCCAAGAGTGTCGACAACAATCATCCAAATCGCCTTTTTCATATCAGCAAGGGTGGTATAAGAATTCATACTACGATGACTAGCAACCCTTCAACAGTTGTTGCCTTCATCAGGTTCATCTGGAAAAAGTATCTTAATCACGCCAAGTGGCGTGTTGTTGGCCTTGACTGTGAATACACTAGATATGTCCACAGCAAAGAGCGTAAGAAGCTTCCACTTGAGCAACAAGTTGTTCTCTCTAATCAAGAGCCACGATGTGCTGCTGTCTTGTAGCTTTGTGTGGGTAAGCATTGCCTAATTTACCAACTATATCAGGCTCATGCCAGGAGTTTTATCCCTCCACTTCTGCGCAACTTCCTTGACAATGACACAGTCGAATTTGTGGGTGCGGCCATTGGCAATGACGTAGAAAAATTCAAGTTCTATAACTTGGGTATCAGAAAATCTGTTGATGTGCTGGGACTGGGTATCAAGGTTCCTAACCAAAAAGCAGGCAATTTGGCTTCATTGGAGAAGCTAGCAAAGAAGGTTGCAAACATAAGTCTTAACAAGGACAAAAGCATCACTGTTAGTCAGTGGGAAAAGTCCAACCTGGACCATGACCAGATCAAGTATGCATGCCTGGATGCCTATGCGAGCTTCGAGGTTTATAGGCGACATTCTAACATAACTGGTTATCTTAGGACCCGTTGAAATGTTTGTTCCTGAGTGAAATATGTAACCGGTTATCTTAGTGCATGTTGGAATGTTTGTTCCTAGGTGAAATATGTAAGAAAAAGGTTGTTCAATCTTTATCAACGAAAAGGATGTACATGACCATTGTTTCTTTATATTATGGTTATGACTATTTCACTAGGTGCATTTTTTAATATGATGATGCAGGGAAGAAAATGTTGTATCATCATAATTCTGTTCTCATAGAAGACAAGTGAATCTGAAGGGAAATGACATATATTTTGCATTAATGCCTGCAATACAAATGTTGCTTCATTATGTGCACCTAATTAAAAAAATCACACACAGAAAATACTCCAACAACTTATGAGTCTAAACTGTGATGCAGAAAAAGGGAACATACTCCAATACCTCACGAGTATAAACTGTGGTATAAAACATATATTACTCCAACAACTTATGAGTCTAAACTGTGATGCAGAAAAAGGGAACATACTCCAATACCTCACGAGCATAAACTGTGGTATAAAACATATATTACTCCAACAACTTATGAGTCTAAACTGTGATGCAGAAAAAGGGAACATACTCCAATACCTCACAAGTATAAATTGTGGTATAAAACATATATTACTCCAAGAATTTACGAGTATAAACTGTGATGCAAAAAAATCATCAAACATACTCCAATACCTCACGAGTATAAACTGTGGTATAAAACATATATTACTCCAAGAACTTACGAGTATAAACGGCGATGCAAAAAAATCATCAAACATACTCCATACCCTCATGAGTATAAAATGGGGCTCACAAGAAAATCACTCCATAGCCTCACGAGTCTAAACTGGGGCACCCAAAAAAATACACTCCAATAAACTTACGAGTCTAAACTGTGATAAAAAAATATTACTCCATACCCTCATGAGTATAAAATGGGGCTCACAAAAAAAATCACTCCATAGCCTCACGAGTCTAAACTGGGGCACCCAAAAAAAATACACTCCAATAAACTTACGAGTCTAAACTGTGATAAAAAATATTACTCCATACCCTCATAAGTATAAACTAGGGCTCCCAAAAATATTACTCCATACCCTTAGGAGTCTAAACTGGGGCACAAAACAATTAATTACAGAAAAACATATACTCTAATCTCCCAATAAACTGATACTCCAATAAAAAACATATACTCCAATAAACTTATGAGTCTAAACTATGGCACTACAAATACAAATAAACTGATGGTTCACATACCTTAAGAGCTAACTATGGTCAACTTGAGCAAATTTATGTTGATGAGTGTAAGGTGTGGTGCACTAAGAAAGTACGGACCATGCTTAAACTACTCAAGACATAAAAATCATTTTTAATGGTTATAACAAAGGGTCGAACATAAAGAATGACATAGTTGCCCATCACGAAGTAAAATGCTATTTAATAAAAGGCAAAACAAAATGAAACACAAATATGAGAATAACTCATTCCTATCAATTTTGAAGAAGGAATGTGTGCTCCATGATGATCTCTATGCTTGAACGTTGTTGGTTACTTCCATGATGGGCCCAAAGGGGATACTAGCGCCAAGAAGGTGGTGTCATAAAAGAGCACCACCATGCTCAAAAAGTTTTCAACAACCCCAGGCGGATGCAACTCCACTGAAAGTAAATAAATATGCAAGTCTAATATGTAGGGAGCAAGTTTTACCCTGAATCTCCTATAGTACTAAGCATGGCTTCAGAAAAATATTCTCCATAGATGTTGGGAGAATATTCGTTCCAAACGCCTCCTAATATGTAGGACTTGTGAGACGTGGAAATGGAAATTTGTTCTGGGTACCCCATGGCGCGCGGGAGGGAAGTTCATCTACAACACTCCCATATATAACTTTATGCAAGCGAATGAAGATTCTACCCCAGGAGGTTGGGGGAAAATCAACCTTACCTTATCCAATATGCTAAGGACAAACTCATCCAAAGATGTCCAAGGCTAGCAAAACACAATATCATTTAAGGTTGAAGGCATCCACAAACGTCAGATACATATCACCGCTATCGAGAAATACATGGGTAAAGTTCATCTCGCCCTTCAGCAAAAGTGGGAAGGGATTGCTGAATCTTGAAATCATTTGGCTACTAACATATATAACAAAACGAAATACATCATAGAGTCGAGGCGACCATCCATCTCGAGGCATGTTGTGCATATAAACATGCATACTGCATCATGAGGCCAGGGTACATCAAACCCTACAAGATGAGCTACATAAAACAAAATACTCTGAATCACATGAGTATACACGTCCATGGCCCAAAGGCCATCGGAGATGGGGCGAACCGGCGACAGCACCGACAGGAAGAGGAGGAAAGGCGAAGGTCTTTTCTTATTGCAGATTTTCTTTCAAGAGAAATAAGATTGTACGACTAAAAGAAAAGAGAAATGAGATTGTAGGTATATTCAAATAACTATGGATGCTCGCACGGCTGAGCTATGGCGATGAAGAAGGGCGTTCAGAACCATCTGGTTCATTCTGATTGTGTGGAGCTTGTGGATAAAATGTAGTGAAGGTTTGTTAATTTAATAGTGATCCCTTATTCTTAATGATTGATCAGATATTTGTAATAACTTTGGTCATCTATTTAGCATTGTGCGCGTGAAACTAACCTCATGGCTAGTAGGGTTACGGGTATTCCTCCGTAGCTTGCTCTTAAATATAAGATGGCAATTAATTCTGTACACTACATGGCAAATACTTGCTACATATGCCATTTGTTAATTTTTCTACTTTGGTGCACATAATTATAGTTTTGGGTAATTTTTTATTTAGTTTATTTTAGTTTTTTGAGACAAATGTGTTTTAGTTTTTTTACCAAGGGAATTGTTTTGGGCCAGAAGGCCCAGAAAGGGCCTGACTAGCGTTAGGGGACCGCAGTGTAAGGTGGATGGTATTGAAAAAGAAGTCGGTCTGGTTTGGGGCGCATGTGTGGCTTATAAACCCCCCATCTTTGAATTGTATTCCTATGAACGTTTCTATTGAATAAAGCAAGTATGTTTTAGATGCAAAAAAAAAAATTTGAAAAAGAAGTCATTCGTTCATGGGAAAGCTCCACAGAGAAAGTTCCGTCTGGTCTGGAGGTCCCTAGATCGAACGTCAGGTGTATATGGGGTCCATGGTAGAATATTTTTATAGAAAAATGAGAGTTTTAGGGGCTGTTTGGTTGCCACCCTGACACAAACTTACCTGGCCGGGCGTCTACCTGGTAGATGCATGCCTGAGAGCTGTTTGGTTGGAGACCTGGAGCTTCCATAGGCAGCCTGCCCTGACAAACCGCTTTATCGTTAGAGCATCTCTAATAAAAGATGTAGATGCAAAAATAACTAACTTTTGCATCTTCGAAACCTCAAAATTCCTTTTCAATAGATAATGCAGATGTAAAAAAAATTACAACTCCGTCTTTCAAAGATTAAAATATAACACCTTGCGATGCAAATTTGCATCTCGACCTACTGGAGATGTAAAAATGCCAGCCGCGTGCATACCACCCAAGTGCCTTCAGTTGGCTTCCGTGCGACCGCCTCCCGCCCGCCCGCCGCCTCCTCTGCCGCCCCCGCCGCAGTGGTCTGACCCACCTCGCCGCAGCCTCCACCTTCGTAGCCACCTTCCCCAATTTGGCCTCTGCCTCCATGTCGCGGCCATGCTAGCGTCCAGGTTTTGCCCCACCACGGTCGGTCATCGTCGCGGCTGAGCCGCCAGCAAAGAAGCAGCGGGCCGGCAAGCCCTGCGGTAGAGGCGTGAAGCGGCCGGCGGCGCGAGGCCGCAGCCTGGCGGAGAACCAAGGTCGGGCGACCAAGATTTTGAAACCGGACGTGGATGCGTTGGCCGATTGGTACCGTCGGCGGCCTTGGCATCGTCCTCCGGCAAAGTAGCCCCTCCTCCACCCCCGCCGCCGCCACCGCTGGCCATGAAGGAAGATGTGGTCACGCCGACGACAACCGCATCCAACATGTTCGACGATATGTCGCAAAAGTAAAAAAAAAGTTCTTTTACATTCTTTTGTGCACTTGTTTGTTGTTTCAATTTTTGATTCAAATAGAATGTGAATTTGATTACATGTACGTCCATTTGTAGTCTTGATGATGAAGCTTTCATGCGCGCGACAAATGTGACAAATGATGATTATTTCTAGCATGAGTATGCATCACGAGAATATGAAATGCAATATGATGATGATAATCTCGACGTGGACGAAGAGGGCTTCGTTATGAAGGGAAGAACCGCAAATTATACCAACACCGAAGATGTGTTGATTTGCATCGCATGGAAAAAAAATCTCTCAAAATGCAACCGTTGGGACCGACCAAGCCACGAACACGTATTGGCAACACATTAAGGAGTACTTCGATGAGCACAACACTAGCGCCCACTTTCGATCAAGGGACACTTCGTCAACGTTGGGGCACCATCAACGCTGAATGTCAAAAGTGGGCCGGTTGCTTGGCAAATGTTGATCGCATGAACCCGAGTGGTTGCGGTGATAGTGACTTGGTAATCATTTGCTATTCATGTGTGCTTTCTCTACTTTCCACAAATATTGAATTCCCTAATTCGATGATGACATCTTGGTTGTTTTCTTGTAGAAAATGATTGTGCAAAGATTATTTAGAGAGAGGAACAACAAAGGAGAGAAGAGGAAGAAGAAAGGAAGAGCTTTCACTTTCCATCATTGCTTCAAAGGGCTCAAGATGAGGAGAAGTGGAAAACTAGAGAAGTTTTTGATGCTTCGAAGAAGAAGAGTGTGGTGGTGGAAGACGAAGAAGATGGCCTGGGTGAGGAGAGAAGGAGCCCAAATCCTCACTCAGTGACTAAATCATATATGCCCGATGGAACTAAGAAAGTGAAGGGATCCAAGGACGGAGGCAATGATCTCAAGGAAGGATTTGATGCCATTGTCATGGCGAGGAAAGAGTATGCCGAAGAAAAAAATTGTTGAAGCTCAAAGAAATGGAGGAGAGGGGTGAAGCCGAGCGGTGGAGGGCAGCGGCCGAGGAGATGAGGGTGGCGACTGAGGAGAGGTTGGCGGCGGCTGAGGAGAGAAAGGTTGAACTAGAGGAGAGAGAGGCGGGGGCCGAGGAGATGAAGATGGTCGAGGAGAAGACGCTCAAGTTTATGTTCATGAACACATCTACTCTTGATCCCACGACAAAGGCGTATGTCGAACTTTGTCGCGATGAAATGCTCATGAAGAAGCAAATGCTCATGAGAAGCATGATGATGGGAGGAATGGGAGGTGCCATGGGCGGCCGAATGGGAGGTGGAATGGACGGTTACATGAACATGATGGGAGGTGCCATGAATGATGGATTTGATGAAAACATGGGAGGTGGCTTTGGTGGCAACATGGATGGTGACTTCGGTGGCATGGGTGGTGGCTTTAGTGGCAACATGGTCGGCATGGGAGGTGTCTTTGATGGCAATATGAGCGGCATGGGAGGTGGCTTCGGCGGCAACATGAGCGGCATGGGAGATGGCTTCGGCGGAAACATGAGCGACATGGGAGGTGGCAATGAAGGTGCTTCCGGTGGAGTTCGCGGCAACGATGAAAACATCGACAAAGAAGCCATTGATGATGATGATCATACCACCATCCACAATGTTACTAGTGACAAGAGGTCGAAAATTGAGTGATGTTTATGTGCATTTTAATTTTTTGGACCAAGAGCTCTATTTGAGACGATGCACTTTTGGTTGTAGGATTTCAAACTTTGATTGATGATACACTTTCGTTGGTAGAATTATGAAAATTTATTTTTATCTGAATGTGCAAATGCGACTGTACATAGGCTGTACACAGGCGGCCGGCTTTTACGTCTCCGGTTTGCATCACCTATTAAAGTCGCTCTTTTGCATCTCCAATATATATTATCTATTGGAGTTGTCTCTTTTATAAATGTAAACATCTCCTGTTTTACATCTAATTAACATATTTTATTGGAGATGCTCTTAGCCTGGCTCAGGCCACCAAATCCCTAAGTCTGACTCAGGCTAAACATGAAATAATATACTAAATCCATGTCTATCATATCCTTTTATTGGTCTACCAACATAGTTTATTGTACTGCGTTTCTCAGGCTGAAGTCATGAACCAAACAACTACAATGCGAGCATGCCTGACTGGCAAAAACCATTGATGCCTCCGGCTCCTCTCAGGCAGCCATTTTTGTCAGGCAAGCTACGCAGGTCGTCAACCATACACAATTTCTTCTTCTTGTTCTCTATCTCCTTCAAGATGGTACCATAGCTCGTGAATCTGTTGTGATTGTTCGGCTTCTTGATTAACTCGTGGTGGTCCAAGACTATCACCGCATGTGTTGCATTTCGATCACTCGACAGGGAGACGGCCTCACTGATCGCCGCTGCCTCCAAACACTCGGGTGACATCAATCTTTCGACCACCGTGGCGGAGGCTCTACGGAAGAGCCCCGTTTCCTCTCGGCAGACTGCTGCCGATGTTACCAAGACCACTATCAAACCTAAAACTTTAGACTCGTCCCTGTAACATACCTGAACATATATTCGATGCAAACTTTAGGAGTACTAAATATTGGACACGGTTGCAAATCTGTATCTCTGGTGGTACCATCACTAGTAGAAAACAGGGATTTGGTCCAGGCCGGGTCAGCCCATTAGTCCCGGTTCATAAGCCCAGGGGGCCGGCCGGGCCACGTGGGCCATTGGTCCCGATTCATCTGGACCTTTTGGTTCCGGTTGGTGGGATGAACCGGGACAAATGGGCCTCGCTCCTGGCCCACCACCATTGGTCCCGGTTCGTGGCTTGAACCGGGATCAAAGGCTCCCCTTTAGTCCCGGCTCATGTCACCAACCGGGACCAATGAGGTGCCTGTATATACCCCTCGCTCGCGAGCAAAGCATCCTAGTGCTCTGTTTTTCTCTGGCCGAGGGGGAGAGGGCTTTGTGGTGCTCTAGCTCACCTCCTATGCACATGAGGTGTTCGATGGAATGCCCGAGCCACACTACTTAAACTTTCTCCTCTCGAAGCTCGACCTCCAAGCTCCATTTTCCTCGATATTTGTCTAGATTTAGCAGTCCGTCCCCGTCTTCACCGCCGTCGATCACCCGCGCCGATCTCATCACCGACACCACCGTGGTGAGCCTCTTGTTCTTATCTTCTTTCTGAAAGGAAAAATATTCTTACTTGTATGTTTAGATAGATACTTGTATCATTTTCTTACATTTATTATTGCATCTTATATAGTGCGATGGTTTTGGGATCCGCCCCCGTCGGCCCTCATCCTGTCTATGATTCGGATGTGGCATGTATATTATCTTTATAACTATTGGTTCATTTATTGTTTATGAAAATTATGCCGACCAACGTGACATAGATATTATTTATCTAGAATGTATGTGAATCGGAAATGCCAACCGACCCTATTGTCGAGAGGTTAAATTTAGTTGAAGAAGAAAACAATTTTTTGAAGGAAAAAATAAAAAAAATTGAGGAGGAGAAGATGGTATTGGAGTTGCATGTTGCGGATGTCGTCGATGATCACAAGATCAAGATGGATGCAATGCGCTTGAAGATTAGAAAATATGCCATTCATACCGAGGCTTGGTATCATTATGCCGTTGGATCAATTGTTACCTTGGTTGCGATTATGATCGCATTTGTTTTCACATTGAAATGTTTTACATAGTTTCAATGTATGGTTTAATTAATTAGATGCTCTGAAGAGCTATATGTTGTTAGATGAGAACTATGTATGCACTTTGGTTTTAATGTGATGATGAACTTCTATTAATTTGGACACTTAATTATATATAATGCATGCAGATGAACCGGCAATGAATGTACGGTGACAGACACACCCGCGAGTACATTAAGGGCGTGCATGAGTTTCTCGATGCGGCTGAGGCAAACAAGCAGAATGGTTTTACGTGTTGTCCATGCACTGAATGTGGGAATACGAGGTCTTACTCTAACCGGAAAATCCTTCACTCCCACCTGCTTTACAAGGGTTTCATGCCACACTATAATGTTTGGACAAGGCACGGAGAAATAGGGGTTATGATGGAAGACGGCGAAGAAGAAGACTACGATGACAACTATGTGCCCCCTGAATACGGTGATGCTGCAACCGGAGGAGCTGGTGAAGATCAAGAGGAACCAGACGATGTGCCCAATGATGCTGCAACGGGTGAAGCTGCTGAAGATCAAGAGGAACCAGACGATGTGCCCGATGATGATGATCTCCGCCGGGTTTATGGGAAGACAAAAGATACACCTGAGGCACGGGAGGACCTGCAACATTTACACAAAAAAGACGGCATGCTTCCGAAGCAGTATAAAGGTCCTGCCAGCTACGCTCTTAAGAAACAAGAGAAATAAATCTTCTTTGAATGCCTGCTCAGTATGAAGGTCACAACTGGCTTCTCGTCGAATATAAAGGGAATAATAAATATGCCAGAGAAAAAGTTTCAGAACCTAAAGTCTCATGACTGCCACGTGATTATGACGCAACTGCTTCCGGTTGCATTAAGGGGGCTTCTACCGGAAAACGTCCGATTAGCCATTGTGAAGCTATGTGCATTCCTCAATGCAATCTCTCAGAAGGTGATCGATCCAGAAATCGTACCAAGGCTAAGAGTGATGTGGCGCAATGTCTTGTCAGTTTCGAGCTGGTGTTCCCACCATCCTTCTTCAATATCATGACGGACGTCCTAATTCATCTAGTCGACGAGATTGTCATCCTGGGGCCCGTATTTCTACACAATATGTTCCCCTTTGAGAGGTTCATGGGAGTCCTAAAGAAATATGTCCGTAACCGCGCTAGGCCAGAAGGAAGCATCTCCGTGGGCCATCAAACAGAGGATGTTATCGGGTTTTGTGTTGACTTCATTCCTGGCCTTAAGAAGATAGGTCTCCCTAAACCGCGGTATGAGGGGAGACTGACTGGAAAAGACACTCTTGGAAGAGACTCAATAATATGCAGGGACGGATATTCTTGGTCTCAAGCACACTACACAGTTCTACATAACTCTACTTTGGTGACCCCGTATGTCGATGAACACAAGAACAGTCTGCGCTCCAAACACCCGGAGCAGTGCGACGACTGGATTATATGTGAACACATCAGGACTTTCAGCAGTTGGTTGGAAACACGTCTTAGAGGTGACAACACTGTTTGTGATGAGTTGTACTTGTTGTCCAGGGAACCATCTTTGACTGTATTGACTTACAAAGGATACGAGATAAATGGGAATACATTTTACACGATCGCCCAAGATCAAAAGAACACCAACCAAAACAGCGGTGTCCGCTTTGATGCAGCAACCGAGAGCGGAAATGACACATATTATGGTTACATAGTGGACATATGGGAACTTGACTACGGACCTGATTTTAAGGTCCCTTTATTTAAGTGCAAATGAGTCAATCTGTTAGGCGGCGGGGTACAGGTAGACCCACAGTACGGAATGACAACAGTGGATCTGAAAAATCTTGGGTACACTGACGAACCGTTCGTCCTAGCCAATGATGTGGCATAGGTTATCTATGTGAAGGACATGTCTACCAAACCGAGAAAAAGAAAAAAATAAGGAAGCGAATACATCATACAATGAGCCAAAGCGCCACATAGTTCTTTCAGGAAAAAGGGACATCCTGGGAGTGGATGGCAAGACAGACATGTCTGAAGATTATGAAAAGTTTCATGAAATTCCTCCCTTCAATGTCAAAGCTGACCCAAGCATCCTGATAAACAATGAAGATTATCCATGGTTACGGCGCAATAAGCAAATGACACAAGCGAAGAAAAAGTGAAGACTTTCTCCGCAACTATTATGATGATACCATGCCAACTTTGTAACACACGAACATGCTACCATTGTCTGTTTTGTACATGCACATGCTATGTGGGTGAAATTATGATACCATCCCAACTTTCAACTTTTTCAAAGTTCATTTGAAAGAGATTGTCCATTTTGTACACGAAGTGCATCAAGTTTTCTCTATAAGCGCATCTATTCTCATTTTTTTAGTAAGTTAATCACAAACTTGTGATTCAAACAATTTTCAAAGAATTCAAATTTTAACTATTCAAATTTGAAAACTAATGGCACTAATAGAAAGTTTATAATTTTTCTAAAACTAATGACACTAACAGAAAGTTTATAATTTTGCTAACCTAAAAGCAAACAGAATTAAAAATTAAAGCAAAAAACAAAAGAAAATAAATAATGCAAAAAACAAATCAAAAATAGGAAAAAAACTATTTTTATAGTAAAATTAATCACAAAATAAAATAAGTAAAGCAACAAAGAAAACAAAAAAACTAAAAAAGTGTTTTCAAATTTAAAAACTAATGGCACTAACAGAAAGTTTATAATTTTTCTAAAACTAATGGCACTAACAGAAAGTTTATAATTTTGCTAACCTAAAAGCAAACAGAATTAAAAATTAAAGCAAAAAACAAAAGAAAATAATAATGCAAAAAACAAATCAAAAAAACAGAAAAAAAAACTATTTTTATAGTAAAGTTAATCACAAAATAAAATAAATAAAGCAACAAAGAAAACTAAAAAACTAAAAAAGTGTTTTCAAATTTGAAAACTAATGGCACTAACAGAAAGTTTATAATTTTTCTAAAACTAATGGCACTAACAGAAAGTTTATAATTTTGCTAACCTAAAAGCAAACAGAATTAAAAATTAAAGGAAAAAACAAAAGAAAATAAATAATGCAAAAAACAAATAAAAAAACAGGAAAAACTATTTTTATAGTAAAGTTAATCACAAAATAAAATAAATAAAGCAACAAAGAAAACAAAAAAACCAAAAAAGTGTTTTCAAATTTGAAAACTAATGGCATTAACAAAAAGTTTATAATTTTTCTAAAACTAAAAGCATAAAGAATTAAAAAATAAAGCAAAAAACAAAAGAAAAATAAATAAAGAAACAAAAAAACAAAAAAAATGCCACCTACTGGGCCATCACGGCCTGAATATGACTAGAAACCCTACCATGGGCCAGGATTCAGGCCCGCAGCAGGCCCAGTAGGCCCACATGCATTGCAGTGACAGATTAGGCCCGAAAGCCTGCAGTTGAGAGGAGCTCGGGAGGGTGGGCGCAGCAGCGCTTATAAACCACTCCCGAGCCCTCTCAACTAGCGAGGTGGGACTAAACTTTTGGGCGCGGGGCAGCACAAGGCCATTGGTCCCGGTTGGTGGCACCAACCGGGACTAAAGGGGGCATTGGTCACGGTTCGTGGCACAAACCGGAACCAATGCCCCCCTTTAGTCCCGGTTGGTGCCACCAACCGGGACCATAGGCCTCTGCTTCCCTCCCTTTCGGCTGCTGAAAAGAGACCTATGGTCCCGGTTGGTGGCACGAACCGGGACCATAGGTGTGCATTGGTCACGGTTCGTGCCACGAACCGGGACCATTGCTCTGGGTATATAAGGTAGCACTTGTGAAAATTTCGCCAACCGCACCCATTCGCCCCCGACGCCGCCAGGCCGTTCGTCGTTGTTGTCGCCGCCCCGAGCCCGTCATCGCCCGCTCCCCATTGCCGTCGCCCCGCGCCGCCGCAGGCCTTCTCCCCGTCGCTGCTTGCGCCGTCGCCGGCCTCCTCCTCGTCGTTGCGTGCGCCATCTCCGCCCCCCTCCCCGTCGCGCCGCGTCGCCGGCCTCCTCCCCGTCCCCGGCCTCCTCTCCGTCGCGCCCCCAGTGAGCTCCCCGCTCCTTCCCATCGATCCCTGTTGCTCTAACCATCGCCGCCGCCGCCGCTGCTCTCTGTGTGTGATAATTTTTTTCATATGTGTATGTATATGCTCATATGTATTTGGATTTGGCTATGTATGTATGTATATGCTCATATGTATGTACGTATGTATGTACATGCTCTCTGTATATGGATTTGGCTATGTATATGCTCTCTGTATATGCTCATATGTATGTATGTTCATATAGCATTTTTTCTATATATGAATTATTTTTTTGTTCATGGATATATGCTAAAGAAAACGAGGGGGGTGATAGATGATGATGAGGGGTCGAGAGGGGGACGAGAGGTCGAGAGGGGTCGAGGGGAGAAAAAAATGTTATCAGGGACGAGGGTCGTCGAGGGGTCGAGAGAGGGACGAGGGGTCGAGAGGGGTACGAACCGGGACCAATACTCTGTGTATATAAGCATGACTTAGAAAGAAGAAGAGGAGAGGAAGAAGAGGAGAAATAAATAAGAAGAAGAAAAAAGAAGAAAAAGAAGAGGAGAAGAAGAAAGGAATAGTGGAGAAGAAGAGAAAATAGAATATATTCTATTTTTTCTTCTTCTCCACTATTCCTTTCTTCTTCTCCTCTTTTTTTTCTTCTTTTTTTCTTCGATCTTCTCCTCTAGCTATTCCTTTCTTCTTCTTCTTCTTCTTCCGGCAATGGTTTAAGCCGGCTACAGAAGACCTTGAGGTGTCTTATGTCAATGATATGCAGAAAAATGATCTTTGGACTGAGCTGAAGTCAAATTTCACCCTACCGCCAGAGGATAATCCAGAGAACCCAGTTAAAGAGCAATTAATCAAGTCTTTTGCTCTTAAGAGGATGGCAGAACTATTCAGGAGGTGGAAGAAAGAGTTGAATAAGTTTGTCGAAAATAATGAGACACCAGAATTCAAGGGCAGATATGAGAAAATCAGAGATCACTGGCCCGCATTTGTGGCCCACAAGACATCAGAAAAGAGTAAGAAGATGTCGGCGACAAACAAGCAAAATGCTGCGAAGAAGAAGCTTCACCATCGCACGGGGTCAGGTGGCTACCTCGTAGCCCGGCCTAAGTGGGCCAAGACTGAGAATGATCTGGTTGATAAAGGGATCGAACCAGAGACAATTAGCTGGCCAGACCGTTGCCGGACATGGTTCTTCGGGGCTGGTGGAACCTTGGACCCTGTAACAGGGAAGTGCATTTGGACGAACGATCAAATGGACATACCAGTCAGGAAGCTTAAGCAGTATATCGAAGCAGCGCAGCAAGGGAAGTTCTTTCCAGACAGAGAGAACGATGAGCTCACAATGGCCCTTGGGAATCCTGAGCACCCTGGACGGACACGAGGCACGCCAGGCTCCATTCCGTGGAAGGTTGGGTTTCCGGACGCAGGCGGTTACAAATCCCATGAGAGGAGGAAAAAAGTGCAGCAGACCCAAATGCAGGCGCTGCAAGCAAGGGTAGACGCGATAGAGGAACTAGAAGCAAATCGCAGCAAATGTACTGCGGAAGCTTCCCCCGAAGCTACCCCGCCATCTCAGTGCAGAAGCAGCGTGGCTTCCACCGAGTTGCTTCAGCCGGAGCATGCCTTGACGACTCCTGCCAGCTATCTCGTGGATGCTATCACGGAGTCTCAAAATTGCCACCTTATGACGCAATGGATGAATTTGAAGGTCAAGGCGGCTGTTGGCTCTGTTTATCCTACTGAACCCGGCGCAACTTTTCACTGCCGGCCGATTCCAGAAGGATATGCTAGGGTGATGATGGATGAAATAATGGAGGGATTTGAGGACCTCCAGCTTGACCACCCTACCGGTGAAGGGGAGACTCGGCTGGGGTCTGCTCTGAAGACTCCATGCCTATGGCGGAAGGAGCTCATCAACCTTCCGAACTGGACGCCTCCACCTCCTCCTCCTCCTCCGGCGAGTCAGGGCACTCCGCCTCCTCCACCGCCTCCTCCTCCGGCGAGTGACGATCAGGGCCCTCGGCTGGCTCCTTCTCTAGCGCGTGGCGGCACTCCACCTGCGCCGGCGCGCCCGAGCAGCCAGCCTCCTCCTTCTCCGCCTCGTCAGCAAGGGCGGAAGAGACCCGCCGCCGCTCCAGCAACTGCTCCGGCGCGTCGTAGTCCTTCTCCTCCGCCTCGTAAGCAAGTAAAGAAGACAACTGCTTCGTCTGCTCGGCCTGCGTCTAGCAGTACAACCAGAGGCGGGAGGACATACAGATTCGGTCCTTCTTTGAAGAGTCCACAGAAGTTAGCATACGAGAGGACCCCGGAGGAGAACGGAAGATCGCGCGAACCGAAGTGGATGACTGGTTTCAAGGGTTGAAAGCAAAGAGACATCCACCTCTGGAGGAGAAGGTAGATTCGGTGAAAGTGAAGCGCACTCTGGCTGCCCTGGCAAAACCACCCAAGTCTCCGCCGAAAGGCAACTATGAGCGCATTATTGCAAAGACATGGGCCGAAGCGGAGCGGTCGGGAAGTACAGTCAGTGATCAAAGGCTGAAAGAACGATGAGCAGCTGGGAAACAAATTGCCCAGCTCGGCGAACAAGCGAAGCAATCGTGCCCCCCGCTCAAGGTGCCTAGCGACATCGTCGATCCGAGGATGATGCCCGGTTATGGCAATGTTGACGATTACCTGCCCGACGATATACATTATGATTCCATGGAGGTGCAGATACACAGATACGAGTACGGGAAGCCTCTCGTCAAAGATGAAAAAAATTTAACAACGATGATGCAAAGATTACATGATTGGTACTTGAAAATCTGTAGAGAGTCTGGGGGGAGGAGTACTTTGTATGCGAGAGTTAAACCGGAGCATGACCTCGTTGGAATTGAACTGTTGCCTATTCCATTTGAGGAGTTCTATTAGTTTTTCAATCAATTGGCCCTCGACAAAACAACGATCACCTGCTACTGTCTGTAAGTACTACTACTTCTGTCATTAAGTCTCTCTATATAGCCCATCTCTTTCATTGCATGTATTTATAATTATCCTCACTATATTATGCAGATTGAAGATCGCCGAATTAAAGAAAAGACAAATCGGTGATATTGGGTTCGTTAACACATATCTCATAGATGCAACTGAGGTTGAACATCGTCCCGAAGATACCGAGGCCAACTTGCTACGATCATTCAAAAAAAATGAAAACAAAGATATAATACTCTTTCCTTACAACTTCAAGTGAGTGTTACTGTCTTGTGCATATTCGATTTCCCTTATATATTAGTCCAGGTTATAGTAATGTAATTGATGAGTTATGCATGCGTGTGCAGTTTCCACTATATTCTCCTAGAGATTAGGCTTGAGCAGGGAGTAGTAATCGTCTTGGACTCTAAACGAAAAGATCCCCAGGAGTATGCGGACATGACTGAAATCCTCAAGAAGTAAGTTAAATCGATCATTATCCCCATATCAGCAACTTTGTTCATTTCCTGATATCAAGTAATTGTTTTCTTTGTCCGGCAGGGTTTGGAGAAAATTCACCAGAAAAGTTCCGGGACTGCCGAAGGAGCTGGAATTTAGACACCCGAAAGTAAGTACTATAGTAGCATGTTCCGCGCATCTCCTAGTGATTCAAGCGCTAGTTTCATCAATACCATTTAGCATTCTTGCTTATCAGTTTGATTGACCTATATTTCTTGTAAAGTGGTTGTGGCAGGAATAATGGAATGATTTCTGTGGATACTACGTCTGCGAGTCCATCCGCCACACGACCTGTGAGCGGGGCGGGTACTCTGACGAACAATATGAAGTACGTAAATAACAACATTCACAATTTTATTTTATTACCATTATTTGTTTGAGTTTCATTTATTCATATATATATGTATTGACCCCCTTCTTTAAATTAGATGTTTCGGAAGCGGGATGAACTTCTAGCACCAGCTCGCATGCGAGCAATTCAAGAGGAATTGGCGGCATTCTTTCTTGACCATGTGATCGCTGAAGACGGAGAATACTATGTGGACCATGAGTCTGTATGATTATATTTGTAAGAGATAATTATTGTATATATGTAGCCGGTAGTGTCGGATAGATATACAAGAACTTGTTGTTCGACCAATCTCTTGGAGAAGAAGAGGTGGTCGATATCACTTCTCTCTGTATGCATATATGTTCATGACGATCTTCTGTTTCCTTCGTTTGCTTACTAGCTAGCTAGCATGTCTAGTCCTCTCTATACGTATGTATAGTACATAGCGTCGACCAAGCACGGACATAAGAGAGGACACTTCTCTCTATTAATTATAGCTAGCTAACACAATATATGAAACACCTAAATTAACCCCCCAAAACCCCCAAACCCCCCCCTTTCAAAAAAAAAACAAAAACCCCAGCCACAGAAATGCTGACGCGTGAATGCCTATTGGTCGTGGTTGGTGCCACCAACCGGGATCAAAGGGTCTCCTGCCTGAGCTCTGCGCACATGCCACGTGGAGGCCCATCAGTCCCGGTTCTGGATTGAACCGGGACTAAAGGGACAGGGCATTAGTACCGACACTTTAGTCCCGGTTCAGAAACCGGGACTAAAGGCCCTTACGAACCGGGACAACAGGCCCTTTTTCTACCAGTGGATCATCATAATGTTAAAAAAATGTGACGAAGTTCAGCAGCCAACACGAGGATGGAAACTGCAATACTCTTGTCGAAATGGCAACGCATACATAACCCAATTGGCACTTGCAAAACGTTACTACCGTGCATACAACATATAAGAATCCAAATCGACCGCAGTGAATTCACGAGATTAATGTCACATGTACGCGTTTTCTTCCAATAGGGTATCACAAAGAGACCACAAACGAATTCCACCATCATATATACACAATACTCTAGTGCAAACTTGTAAGCAAGTAGCCCGGAGGAGTAGTATCGAACATCGTCACCAGACCCATAATGATCCACCAAACTTCACGGCTAGCTATTGATGATTATGATCTAGTAATAGCACAAATAAGCAAGTCTAAAAAAGTTTCCATGGTAATGCCAATTAGGATTGACTACTAATGGACGAAGCAAGTCTGCATAAACTCTCTTTTCCCTCTGAAAACTTGTATCTGTTGGAATCACTCACAACCATCAGTGGAATGACGATTGGGCCTTGCCAAAATCCCCGGATATCTTCTCTTCTTAGCTTCGTCTGCCAATAACCCAACCGAAGATTTCATCAGATTACCACATAAAAGAACATTGTCATATCAACATTAACCATCCAACAATGTAACTTCAAGTACTGTAAATCTAAACACCATGTCATTCATGTTCCAGCAATGAAGTAACTTCTATCTTGTGAGATATTACAGAATTTGAATCTTTCTCGTCCATTCAATTCGTAGTGCTAACAAACACACAACTGATGATATGAACTTGCAACATCAGATATTAACTGTTCTCAAAGGGGCATCTACCAAAATGTAGTGGCATAGCACCACCATAAAGTACTAGATGTGCATCCATTTACTGTCATGTTATTTATTTATTACATGATCAAACAGTTTACTTCTTTTTACTGAAGTATAAAAGCATTAAAGTGAGTCACAGAACAGGGGACAAAGGCACAATGGCAATTCTACCAAAATGTAGTGGGCATAGCGCCACATAAAAATTGATAATTATTAAAAGGACTAGAGGTGTGCCATTTTACCGTCTTGTTATTTATTTACTAAGATCAAACAGTTCACTCCTTTTTACCAGAGTGACGGAACATGGTATAAAGTAATAAATGCCATGTTAGAATAAATCCGAGGCACTCCGTCGATCATCCAAGGACCAAGCAATCACACGAGCACGACACCGAGATTTGTTAACGAGGTTCACCGATATGGCTACATCCCCGGGGCCTAACTACGGGCACTCCTCCCCGTAACACCGTTACAATACTGCATCCGGTCGCCCTGGACACCGGCACATGCCGCCGGCTTCCCCTGCGTTCCGGTGCTATTATGTTGGCATAGGTTACATCGTGTGTCTAGCCCCGCTATATATGAGAGGCCTAGGATACAAGTGTCCTACTAGGACACGACTCCATATCCTATCTAAACACAATACAATTCAGAGTCCAACTGTAACCTACTTTATACACAATATTCGACACAACTCTAACAAACTCCACTTTGGCGAATATTCTCCACCACCTTGAATTTGTCAATGCGTCAAACTTCCATGTACATTGAACTTGAGCTTATCCCATGAGAACCGCTGCTACTCCAAAGACTCCATATGACTCCTCCTGCAACTTGTAGTCCCTTCTTTTCTTGACCACAGTCAACACTCGAGCAAAATTAAGTTCCTCTTTACTCTAGGTTGTGCTTCCAACTTCTAGAGTATCCGTCAACATCATCACACACCGATCATGACCTGCGTGAAAGTGAACAACTCACATATTGGGTGTCACACATAAGAGTTACCAGAACTCAACATCACTGCTCCTTTCTTGACAGCCTGTCTGAAACTCGAAGGAATTTCACCATTGCTTGTAGTCATCCCGAGTCAAATTTGCAGTTGTCTCACCACATGTATGACCACCAGAGCCCTGGCCCGTCTCCATGTCCCGTGCGTACCGCACGCCTCGCCGCTATTATCGCGTCGAGCCTCCGCTGTCCCGGTCGAGTCTCAAGGGTCGTGAACCCACACTACTCAACCCTCACTGCAGAGTACCACCGATCATCACCGACCGGTGACGAGTTTCACGCTTCCATCAGACCATTGGGCTCCAGTCCGAACTACGTGTCCCTCGCTTTTCCATCCCGCTGAATAGGCTTCGACTCTCTGTGCACTTACGCCGTAGCCCCTCAATCTAGCTCCATCTTCAGCATGACTCCATGGTGGTTGTACGTGCCACCCCGTGCTTCGTTGACTCCAAGCTCTCATGTGCGCACCGTCTTGAATCAACCCCGCGCCATAGTCTTGTTGAAGCCGCACAAGCCCTCAGGTCTGCGCCACGTGTTTCCACGCCCAGAAGTCGGTCACCATCAGCATCACGCTCCTATGTCATCGTCGCCGATCCCACCGTCGTCTTCTGTACCAAACCGACTCGCGTCGATCCGTCAGACTGTCTAGTCCGACCCAGCCGAACATATCCGACTGCATGACACACTCCAGACTCCTCAAGCCGTCACCGTATCCAACGCCATCCATACACAAAAGTGTACCAGCAAAGAAAAACAAAGCAAAATCCCTCATAGCCTTCTCGTGTGAACAACACACGTATATAGCTCCTGGGCTTATCTTCTTTCTTTCTTCTTGATAGCATCCCGGCGAAGGACTAGTCTTTGTGTCAAATTTTTTTCAAACAAATCCCACGCAAACGTGCAAGCCTTGCCAGCTCATTGCCCATCTTCAGCGATCCAGCGCCTGGCCACCACGCGCTAGCAGCCGGCCTCGTTCAGGTCATCAGCCGCCACCCCAGCCATGGGCTGCCTGCACAGCCGCACCCCTATGGGCCTTGGGCCATCACAGTCGGGCCTTGGCAGCCACTGGCGCCCTACCTGGGCCACAAGCCTCTGCTGTCGCTCGCCTCTGCGAGCGCTGCCACTCGGCCACCATCCGATCTCGATTTTGTCTCAAAAAAAATTCCGATCTCGATTGCTCGATCTTGCCGAGTCGCCGAAAACTGCTGCCAGCCTGCCTGATATCCGATTTTCGTGTCGTTCGCCTTGTACCGTTGAACTCGCCGATTCTGCTGCTCGCTTCCAATTGCTTCACCGAAGATTACAAGACGACCAATACATCTGCTCCTGCATCCTAACTCGCCGATGACATATCCCGTATTAGGATTGCTTCCTGCAGACTTCCGTCGATGCTTTCTTCCTTCCTTCCTCTAGATCAACTATCTGCCTCTAGATCAACTATCTGCAGCCTCCAAATAACCTAGCTCATGATACCACTTGCTAGAATAAATCCGAGGCACTTCGTCGATCATCCGAGGACCAAGCAATCACACGAGCATGACACCGAGATTTGTTAACGAGGTTCACCGATATGGCTACATCCCCGGGGCCTGACTACGGGCGCTCCTCCCCGTGACACCGTTACAATACTGCATCCGGTCGCCCTGGACACCGGCACATCCCGCCGGCTTCCCCTGCGTTCCGGTGTTATTATGTTGGCATAGGTTAGATCGTGTGTCTAGCCCCGCTATATATGAGAGACCTAGGATACAAATGTCCTACTAGGACACGACTCCATATTCTATCTAAACACAATACAATTCAGAGTCCAACTGTAACCTACTTTGTACACAATATTCGACACAACTCTAACATGCCAAATGCAGCTAAGAAGAGTAGACTCGTATGCCATAGCTAAAACTTCAAAACTTTGGGCCTTCCCATCGGTTTCGATGGAGAAATTAGTAATGACAAGAAAACTCAAGAAAGGTGCTTGCAAACAGTTTGGAAGCATGCAAACATTGTTATAATCACACTCACTGCAGAGATACAACGATCACAATGAGTGATGGAGCGTAAGCAATTTGATTTGCTTTTTTTCTAATACATAGAGAAGGGGAGCCTTGGCGCAGTGGTAAAGCTGCTGCCTTGTGACCATGAGGTCATGGGTTCAAGTCCTGGAAACAGCCTCTTACAGAAATGTAGGGAAAGGCTGCGTACTATAGACCCAAAGTGGTCGGACCCTTCCCTGGACCCTGCGCAAGCGGGAGCTACATGCACCAGGTTGCCCTTTTTTTTTCTAATACATAGAACTGATCGTTTTTGCTATCATCACTTCCTAACAAAAGCATACGGTAGAACTGCATCAGTTGGCTACTTGCACGATTTAAGAATGATGCCAATCCCAATTTACTATGCAATGACCAGAGGAAATAGCAAAAACCTCATTGGTTTGATATGCAACGATGCTCCATCATAATAACAAATATCAACAGCAGTAGGCAGTAATCAACAACACCGGAGGACTGTTTTCATTCTATGAGGAGGATACACAAAATATGCAGATTATAATTGAAAAGACCATATGGCTCACAGATACAGGGGGCAAAGCAAAGGGAGTAGTATACCTCAACAAAACTGCGATGGCGCTTTCCTGTCCGCCTGGCCACCCCTCCACACACTAAGAACGAGCGCTGGGATGATAACAAAGCAAGCTGTCGCGTGCATACCAAATAGTGCCACATCTATGATTACGGAGGCGACCATTTCACCCTGAGATATCGAACCCTCCACGTGCGGCGACAGCATCGCCACCAGAAGACCAGCGACCATTAGAAGGAAGAAGGCCACATCCGCAACATATCCAAGCACCGCGGTGCGCGGAAGCCTAAACATGTCTGCAACCGACTCCCGCGTGAATGCTCCTGATGCGCTCTGAGGACAGCAATTTCAACAAAACCACAGGGATGAGCATGAGTATGTATGGAATGGTTCGGAAATGGAAGGATGCAAATGAAGTGATGAACATGAACACACATGGAAAAAATTAGTAGTACCACTGATCAGGACAACCTGAACTGTATATTGAAACTTAGTTAGAACATAATGCTAACAGTGGGCTCATCCACTAGCATATGTACTGCATTACTGCTGCAATTCGACCACAATAAAGATCACAGGGAGTCAATTTGCACAATAAACTACTAATACTACTCATCAGGACAACCTGAACTACGAAATTAATTACTAACATAATATATATGGCAACTTAATTAGAACATAATGATAACACTGGCCTATGTACTACTGTAATTCGACCGGAATAAAGATCACAGGGAGTCAATTTGCGCGATACCTTCTTGAATGCCGAAGTGGATCCAGATACAAGTGCAATCACGTAGGCCACGCACATCAACAAGACGAGAAGCGCGACCAGCACAAGGATACTGTAGATGAGGACCTTGAGGCCCCAGTACATGATGGCCTGCAGGAACACGAATTGGGCGGAGCTCTCGCCCCAGGCGCGGCTCGCCACGACCTGTCCAGCCGTGGCCGCGGAGATGACCCACGCGACCCCGAAGCCCAGGTAGGGGAGGGCTCCCGCCGCGACGCAGAGGGCGCGCCCCAGCGCCAGCATCGGGGCGAGGGCCAAGTGCACGAGCGCCAGCACCACGACGACGATCCTCGCCGGCGGGGGCGGGGGCGGGGGCGGGAGCGGCGGCGAGGGCAGCACCGCGTCGGCGACGGCCATCGATCGGTACGGGAAACCCTAGCTCCTGGAAGCTTCTCGCCGTGGGAGGAGGCGGCGAGGGGACGGGGGTTTGTGGGAAATGGGGATTAGCGAGGAACACGGGAGTGGGTTTTGCGGCAAGCTGTCCCTCTTGCCTTCCGGGTTCAGATCTGACCCACTTCCTCTCGACTAGCGCATTCGGGTTCTAACCGGGTACGTGGAAATAGTGAGTGTCCGATTCGATCCTGCACAATTACAGAATTTCATTTTTTTTATAAGAACTACCGAATTTATTTTTTTGACAGAACTTCTCCTCCTTTATTCACTTAGCAAAATAGTGGCATCCTTTACAAGTAATGGATGGAAGAAGTACATCCAATGCCGAATTCATTCAGATAGGAGGAGAAAAATTAACTATCCTAGCAAGTTCGCGAGCTACTTTATTACTCTCTTTATATTAAATAGCAATCGTCAATAATTGCACTTGCCACCGAAGAGGAGTTAAAAACATGCCCCTTCCCCTCCTGACCTAGCCCTTCCCCCGCCGCCCCCGCGCGGCGGCGGGGAGGGCTTCCGGCACGGCCGCCCCCGAGTTCTCCCTCCTCCCTCCTCCTCCTCCCCCCCCCCCCCCCGCGCCGCCAGAGGGCCTGGCCGGGCAAAGCTCGCCCGGGCCGGCGGCGGCGGGGTCTTCTGGTTCCCCCACGTACAGAGGAGTGGTGCGGGCCCTTCTCTTCGGCTGGGGGCACGGCGCGGCGTCGCCTGGCGTGCTGTGGCGCTGGGTGGGGGCCGCGTGGCCGACGGCGCGACTGGTGGTGGTCGCGCGGGGCCCAGCTGTGGCGGCGGATCTGGCGTGACGGGGCTCCTGCGACGAGGGCTGCCGAAGGCGCGGCCCGGCGGCCCTGGGCGTCGGGTGGCGGCTGCTGACAGCGAGGAGACCGGCGCAATAGCGGCTTGGTGGCGGTGGTGGCGGTGTGTGCCGGTCGGATCTGGCGATTTCCGGTGGGCGGCGCGGGTTGGGGCACTGGCCCCGCGTGGCTGCTGCTCTGGCTGTGGGCGGTGGCGGCGAGGCGGCTCAGCCCTCTGGTGGAGGCTTCCATTCGTCGCGCCGGCACCACGGCGGCTCGGCAGGTTGCCTGCGGCGACGGCGGCTGGATTTCTGGCGTCCGTTCGTTTGTAGGCGGCCTGATTCGACCTTCGAGCCATCTTCGCGATGTCCGGCCGCTATCTTCGTCAAAGGGCTGGCCCTCCCCCGCTGCGGTCCATCACCCGTCTCGCACCTGGCAGCAAGACCGAGATCGTCTCGCGCCCGGCAGCAGGACTGACCTCGTCTCGCGCCCGACAGCAGGACCGAGCTCATCTCGTGACCGGAGGCAGGACCATGCTCGTCTCGCGCCCGCCAGCAGGACCGAGCTCGTCTCGCGCCTGGTGTCGCAAAACGGGTCGATGAAGGCCAAGTTTGGCCGGCCTATTGGGTCTCGGCACTGGGGGCCGTCCATGTGCTTTGGTTGGGGTAGCGGCGGATCTCGGGTGAGGTGGTGTCAAGGTCTTGGATGCCGGGGCGGCAGCCCTGGTGGTGGTTCCGCGGTGCTCGTGGGCAGAGCCCATGGCTTGGTGATGTCCGGTCGCCACGGCCGTGTGGGCGGCGTGGTAGCCGGGGTGTGGCGTTCGGTGGCGGTGAGTGGTGGCCGGGGTGAAAACCTGCTTTATCTTTGGACAGACCAGCGGCGGCAAAACTCGTTTCCTTCTTGAAGGCGTCTTCGCGGCTCTCATTGCCCATCGTGGTGCTCTAGGAGAAACTCTGATCCTCGGATCGGACGGTGGCGGCGCCCTAGTGTCGTTCCCTTCCTGAAGGTGCCGCCTTGGAGCCCACGGTTCGTCATATGCGGCTTCACCTCTCAGTGTAGTGCTTGGGTTGCTGCGCTCAGCGCTTATGTATCCTGCCTTGGGTGCGTGTGTGCGTGGGTGTGCTCTTGTATTGGATGCTGTTGATCATTGCTTTATATATAAAGCGGGGCGAAAGCCATTTTAAAAAAAAAGCTTCTGCAACCTCCATGCTATCTGAGTTGATCACGATCTTACTGCATCCAATGGTTCTGGCTAGATTCAAGCCAAATCTGACAGCCCATGCCTTTGAAGGGAAAGAATCATAGCATATGTCCACTTCTGATAGCATTGGCCTTCATTAGAATGAGTGAATCATCTGCAAACAAAATTTTTTGACACTGCTGGTGCATCACGATAAACTTTGACCCCCACGAGGTCCCCGTCATTTTCAGCCCTGGAAAGTAGGGCAGTTAATCCCTCCGTGCAAAGAAGAAAAAGATATGGCGAAATGTTTAAATTTATTACTCTCTCCGACCCATATTAAGTGGCGCTAGTCTTGCATTAATTAATATGGATCGGAGGGAGTACTGTTTTTTTTTTTCAAACATAATAATAAGAGTTGAGTCCCAATCGGGATCTTCGAAAGTATCAAAACTGGTGTCAAACTATTATGATTGCACAATTAGGTAGATTTTCATGAAGAACGGGCTTCAAAGGAAAAGACAATATTGTCAAAAGCAACTGAAAGTCATGATATATCCTTCCGTCTGGAAATAGATCTTGATGAATAACCTGTTTGAAATGGAAAACACACCCAATAACTAGATGAAAAAAATACAGTTGCAGTTCAATGTCGTGAAAAAATGACGCTATGGACCACAATCCATCGTGCACATCTAAGAAGTGTCTTCAGATATTACTGTCGACAAAAAAAATTGGGTAAAGTATGTGACAGTTTTCAACAACACAAAACAAAGGCAAGCAGACACCTCATCCACGACAGACAGCCCACGTTGCGATTGCCGACGAGATTCAAGGATCGAGAATTCTACCGAGATCGAAATGGAAATTCAGTCGACTGGATTTTAGTAAAAATGAAAGAAAAAGGGCACATGTCTTTTTTTCACGGTTAGCGAATCTTGTAAACAAAAAATTGGATAAAAATGTCTAAGCTATTTCTCGACCGTTGCTTTTTAGGCTAATTCTTTCTTACATTAAGATTTGTGAGAAAAAATTGTCTTCACTTATTCAACATAAAACACAACACAATCAAAGTTAGCGGGCTTCTTCAATTTATACATGCATTTTGTTGTCAAATTCAGAATAACAAATTGATGAACAAACCGGTCTAGTGCGGCCTCTTAATGGTTCAGCTCGTCTTTGTAACATAGATATTCAATTCAAATTTATTTACCAAATATCTAACACTGATTGCGAATTCGTATCCCTGGTCATAGCATTAATCATCATAATGTTCAAAATGCTGACGAAGTTCAGCAGCAAATATGAGGGTGAAAACGACAATACAAGCATACCACCAGGTAGAGTTAACATTCTAACAGAGGACCCAACGACCACGAAGGCAGTAGATAACCACTCCTGATAAACATAACCACGAGGATACTCGAAATGGAACGCATACATAGCCCACTTGCAGAACGTTACTACCATGCATACAACATAAGAATGCAAACCGACGGCAGTCATACCAATTCATCACCAGATTAATGTCTCATGAAATGGAAGCATTTTCTTCCAACAGGGTATTACAAACAGGGCACAAATTCTACCATCATGTATACACAAATAGTCCAGTGCAAACTTGTAAGCAAGTAGCCCAGAGCAGCATCGAACATCACCACCAGATCCATAATAACCCAACAAACTTCACGGCTATTGATGATTACAGTCTAGTAATATCAGAAATAAGCAAGTCTACAAAAGTTCCCATGGCTAGGATGTACTAATAGTAGAAGAAGCAAGTCCGCAAAGACTCCTTTTCCTCTGAAAACTTGTATCTGTTGAGATAACTCACAACCATCAGCGGAATGGGCACTGTAGCTCCTTGCCAAATTCTCCGGACACCTTCACAAAAGAACATTGTCATATCAACATTAAGCATCCAATAGTATATTTTCAACTTTCAAGTACTATAAATCTAAAGCCCATGCCACTCATTTTCCAGCAATGAAGTAACTTCTATCTTGTGAGATATTATAGAATTCGAATCTTTCTCATCCTTGCAATTGGTAGTGCTAACAAACACACAACTGGTGATATGAACTTGAAACATCAGATATTAACTGTTCTCAAACGGACTGCCAAAATGTAGTGGCATAGCACCACCTTACAGTACTAGATGTGCATACATTTACTGTCATGTTATTTATGTAAGTAGTAGATGTGCATACATTTGCTGTCATGTTATTTATGTAAGTACTAGATGTGCATACATTTACTATTATGTTATTTATGTACATGATCAAACATATTACTTATTTTTACTGAAGTATAAACGCATTAAACTGAGTCACAGAACAGCAGACAAATGCCCAATGGTAATTCTACCAAAATTTAGTGAACATAGCGCTACATAGAAGTTGATAATTGTTAAAAGGACTGGAGGAGATGATCAAACAGTTCTCTTCTTTTTACCGGAGTGACGGAACTCGGTACAAAGTCATAAATGCAAAATGCAGCTAAGAAGAGTAGACTCGTATGCCATAGCCAAAACTTCAAAACTTTGGGTCTTCCCATTGGTTTCAATGGAGAAATTAGCAATGACAAGAAAACTCAAGAAAGGTGCTTCCATACAGTTTGGAAGCATGCAAACATTGTTATATAATCTCACTCGCTGCAAAGATACAACGATCACAGGGGACGATGGGGCGTAAGCAATTAATATTGCTTATTTTTCTAATATGTAAAAGGAATGTCGTTTTTATTAACATCACTTCGTAACAAAAGTGATCAAACTGTTCACTTTCCATCTTTGGGAAAGCCATCTCCATCGATCTGGGAGTGGATGGAGATGTAACACTGGCAGTGTCAGCATAGGCTGTTGGATGCTGGCGTGCAATGGAGACGTGCTCTCCATTATGTCAGGCCTTAACCTAGAGATTGCTTGCTGCAATGATAGGGGGCCTAATAGTCCAGCAAAGAGTAAGGCGCTTAGGGAGTTTGCTGACTCATTACATGCTGCAATTTTCTGTATCAATGAGACTAAACTGGCTGTGATCGACCAGTACACTATTATGGAATGTTTGGGTCGTCTTACGACGGTTTTTCTTACCTTCCTGTGTGCAAGACTAAGGGAGGGGTCGTTATCGCCTGGAATTCCTCCATGCTACAGATTTCTAACTTTGTGAATGATACAAACTTCATCACGGGCTATGTTTGGCCATCCGAGGGTGCGCCTTGGTGGCTTTCGGTGGTTTACAGACCACAAGAGGATCAGGAGCAGATCTCAGCTCACCGCCAGCATTGCCCTGGCCTACGGTTGGTGTTAGGGGAATTTAACCTGATTCTACAGGCATCTGACAAGAATAATGCTAACCTGGACTGATGGGAAGATTCAAGCAGTTCATTGATGTTAATGGCCTCAAAGATCTGTACTTGCATGGGCACAGCCACATGTTTACGTGGAGTAACGAGCAAGAATCACCCACGCTTACCAAGATTGACAGAGTTTTTGTCTCAGTGGATTGTGAATTGGAGCATCCGAACTGTTTCCTTCAGGTGCTATCCACGGCGTACTCTGATCATTGTCCGCTTCATTTGACGCTGAGTGAGCACATTCAACCAAGGCGCCGCCTCAGGTTTGAGATTTCCTGGGCAAAACTTAAGGGTTTTGAGGAGGCGGTCAAGGAGGTGTGGGCCTGCGACACTGCCATTACTGACCCATTCAAGCGCTTATATTTGCTGTTGAGAAACACAGCATGTTATCTCACGGCTTGGGGACAAAAGAGCAGTGGGAATGTGAAGCTGCAGATCACCGTCGCAAATTATGTGATTTTGTGCCTCAATTGTGCGCAGGATTGGAGATCTCTCTCGGCGGAGGGGAGGTGAGACGCACGTTGAAGCAGCTAGTGCTGGGTCTTGCATCGCTTGAGCATATGATCGCGAGACAATGCTCATGTATAAGATGGCTGAGAGACAGAGATGCTACTACGAAGCTTTTCAATCTTTATTGCCAATGGGAAAAAAAACATACCGGCAATTACCCATGGGGGTGACACCATTACGGATCAATACGGGGAAGAGGTAATGGCAAAGCAAAGATCTAGGGTGGACTGGTTACACACGGGTGATCGCAACACCGGATTCTTCCACGCGAAAGCAGCTGCTAGGAAGAGCCAGAATCACATTGTCTCACTCTCACTTGAAGATGGTGCAGGTGTTCTTCGCGAGAGTAAGGAGGAAATTGTGGCAGAAATTCAAGGTTTCTATACAAACCTGTACAGAGCACAGGAGGAGCTGGATATTGAGGCAGTTTTACATCACGTTCCAGTAATGGTTACAGACCAGATGAACGAAATGCTTTTAAGGCCGTTTACAGCAGAGGAAGTGTGTGCAGCACTTTTCTCCATGAAACCATCAAAGGCGCCGGGGGTGGATGGATTTAATGCCAGCTTTTATCAGCGACATTGGGACCTCATTAAGGAGGATGTAACCCAGGCGGTGCTCGGGTTTCTACATGATGATCATATGCCGGAAATGATCAGCAAAACGACAATAGTTCTTATACCGTAAGTGAAACATCCAAGGAATACTACCCGGTATAGGCCGATCTCCTTATGCAACGTCATTTACAAATTATGTTCTAAAGTTCTGGTTAACCGCCTTCGTGAGATCCTTGATGAGATTATAGCAGAAGAACACAGTGCATTTGTACCTGGGAGACTGATCACAGACAATGTACTCACAGCTTATGAGTGCACCCACTCTATGAAGCGAAAGAAGGGTACACATGGATGGTATGCAGTTAAAATCGATATGATGAAAGCTTATGACCGAGTCGAATGGCCATATTTACAAGGTGTTATGCAACAGCTTGGTTTTGCAGAAGTATGGTTTCTCTAGTTATGAAATGTGTTACCTTAATCAGCTTTCAGGTAAAGGTGAATGGGGAGCTTCTTCTCTCTTTTAAACCTACAAGAGGGTTTACACAAGGGGATCCCATATCCATATATCACTAGTAGAAAAAGGGCCTGTAGTCCCGGTTCATAAGGGCCTGTAGTCCCGGTTCTTGAACCGGGACCAACCGGTACTAAAGAAAAAAATTTGATTTTTTTTTAAATTTGATTTTTTTGAATTTTTTTATTTTCAAATTTCTGAATTATTTTAACCTCTAATCTCTAATCACCCCTCATCACTGCTCGATTTAATCTCTAATCACCCCTCATCATTCCAAATCATCTAACTTCCCGGACGGTCACCCATCCTCCCACTCCCCCAGCCTGAGCACGCTTAACTTCCAGGTTCTATTCTCCCTTGTTTCCAAGTCTGCACTCGTTGTTTTCCTGACAATAGTAAGATGTCAATCCTATTAACCCTCAGGAGTTTAGCTTGAGCATGAAGTCACACATTTCACTATTTGAGTTTGAAACTATTGTTCTAAAAAACAATAATTTTTTAGTAACACTAATATTTTTTGAATAAGTAGTTTGACCATTGTTTGACCACAGTTTGACCATAGTTTGACCAGATTTGACCAGACTTGACCAAAATTCAAAAAAACTGAAATAATTATTTAATAACACTAATATTCTTGAATAGTTATTTAGTAACACTAATTGTTCTTGAATAAGTAGTTTGACCATAATTTGACCAGATTTAATGAAAATTTAAAAAAACTGAAATTTGAGCATAACTTTTTTTCCTTTTGGAATTTGAGGATTCTACAAATTTGCAAACAGGCCGTAGGCAGTTTCCATCGGATGTAACTTTTCGAGTAGATGATTTTTCATATAAAAAACTTTTTAATCCGAGTTCGTATGCAAAAGTTATGCCCATTTTACAAATTCTAGAGAGATTTTGTAAATAAAGTCGAAATTCATATTTGTAAATTTTCCCAACAACTAGACCACATATCACATGGGAAACTTATTTTTTTTATTTTTTTGACATGTCCATCATTTTCTTTTGTTTTTTCTAAAACTGAAAAGGCGGTCCACGGACGCGGGGGGGGGGGGGGGGGGCGAGTTTGAAAATGGGACCTTTAGTACCGGTTCGCGCCATGAACCGGTACTAATGCCTCAAAGGCCATTAGTCCCGGTTGGTGGCACCAACCGGGACTAGAGGTCTAACCTTTAGTACCGGTTGGTGCCACCAACCGGGACCAATGGGCATCGCACCCTCTAGTCTCGGTCGTGGCACGAACCGGGACTAAAGGGCCCAGGTGAACCGGGACTAATGCCTTAGCCGCACGGACCGGGATAAATGCACCCATTGGTCCCGGTTCTGGACTGAACCGGGACTAATGGGCTTACCCGGCCTGGACCAAAGCCCCCTTTTCTACTAGTGTATTTGTTCTTGTTGTGTGGGGAAGGATTATCATGTCTTCTCAAGAATTATGATGCGGGATGGATTGACAGAGGAATTCAAGTGGGCTTCACGGCCCCGTGGGTCTCATATATTTTATTTGCAGTCAATTGTCTTGTGTTCATGAAGACCGATGTTAGGAGTGCAACTTGGCTGATTGAAATTATGAGTGTTTATAGTGAAGGTTCGGGACCGCAAGCAAATAAGCAGAAGAGCTCGATCTTTTCAGTGGGAATTCTGGAGCTTCTGTTTGAGTGGGTGTACGAAATGCATATTCAGCGAGAAGCACTCACAGAAAAATATCTTGGGCTACCAACTCCCTCTGGTAGGCTCACAGAACGTCACTTTGAGCACATCCATGAGTGTTCAAGATGCAGGGTGCAAGGCTGGTGTGACAAAAAACTTTCATGTGTAGCAAAGGAAGTCCTTCTTAAGACAGTGGTTCAGGCTTTACTAACCTACGCTATGACCTGTTTCAAGCTCACAAAAGGGGGTGTGCAGAGAAGTCATGACAGTGATGTCCATGTACTGGTGGGGGGATCACTGGATAAAAGAGAAATGCACTGGCAGTCATGGGATAAAATGTACATCTCAAAATTTAGAGGGGGGTGGAATTCAGAGACTTTTAACGATGCCATGTTGGCAAAGCAGGCATGGAGGCTATTGGAGAGGCCTGACAGTTTGTGTGCACATGTACTAAAAGGGAGGTATTATCCTAATGGTGAGTTCTTGAGTGCAAATTGCCCAAGGAGTGCATCACCTACATGGAGAGCAATCATTGCTGGCAGAAGCATGTTGAAGGAAGGCCTGATTAGGCGCGTCGGCGACGGAAGGACGACTGAAGTATGGCATGACAAGTGGATAGCTGGAACTGTGTCCATGAAACCCATATGTCGTCTATCTGATGAGCCAGTACACATAGTTGCTGATCTTCTTGATGAATGCACAAGTTTGGTTCGGAGTATGATTATTGCCCCTGACGCGGATGCAATCTTGAGCATGCCGCGACCAAGAGTTGTACGCCCAGATTTTTGGGGTTGGGCATGGGAGAAGTCTGGGTCGTATATGGTCTGATCTGCTTATAGAATGGCAATGGACAAGAAGTTCAATTTGCAAGTTCAGACTTCATCTCCTGATGGTGGAGAGGAAACATGGAAGGCTCTATGGAAACTACAAGTACAACCAAAAATTCGTGTCTTTGTGTGGAGAGTACTGAAGGATGTGTTACCAGCACATGGGCAATAATACAGGCGTCATATCAGATCGGATGCAATTTGCCCAATGTGCGGAGGAAGCAATGAATCCTTATTTCATGCGCTGATAGTTTGCGATCATGCACTACTATTTTGGGACACAGCCAGTGATTTTGTCTTGAGTTAAAACTTCCTACGTCACACCATGTGGCGTGGGCGAGAGACTTACTGGATCACAACTTCGTGAGTAAGAAGGATACAACGGTGGCTGTGTCGGTTTTGTGAGCGATTTTGAACAACAGAAACAAGTACACAAACAGGGAGATCGGCTATCAACCGCACAGACAAGAGCTTGTGAGAGCTCTGGACATTCCGGCAGTGGAGGTGCTACACGCTAAACCACAGCCTAAGTGGGAGCCTCCGGGCGCTGGCTGGATCAAAGTTAACACTGACGGTGCAATCAGATGTGCACAAAAGTGTGCGGGGACTGGGGCGATCGCGAGGGATCAATCAGGTACATTTGTCGTAGCACAGGCAACTAAAGTACGAAGCTATAACAGACCCATTCATCATTGAATCGTTAGCCTGTCGAGATTGCGTGTGCATGGCTTTGGAAAAGGGTTACCGGAAGGTGATCCTGGAGATAGCTTTGGAAAAGGGTTACCGGAAGGTGATCCTGGAGATAGATTGTCAGATGATTGCAACAACATGGGAAGCGGGACATGATCGCTCCGAGGCCGGACATATCTTCAGAGAGATGAAGACACAGCTCTCACAATTTCATGGATTTGCTTTAGTGTTTTCTAATGGTAGTGCGAACTTTGCTGCTCACCTATGTGCAAAGGAAGCACTGAGCTTGGAGTGCTGTAGCTCCTTTTTTGATGTAATCCCCGCCTTCTTGATTGCCCAAGTGCAATCAGAAGTTGTTCCGCCAACTCAGTAATAAAATGCCTTGATGGCGGTTTAAAAAAACACGGCGAGGAGTTATTTCATGCTTTTGTGCACATCATCATTTGTTTCTCCAGTGGTGTTTCCTCCTATCTATCTTAATGAATGAAATCAGCAACTCTGCTCTTTTTCGTCAAAAAAAGATTTGGAATTCCTTAACATTGCCCAGGTGGATCTTAGTGACCAAGACCTGATTTTGTTTTAAGAGGAAGTCTGGGCGGTAATCAAGGAGATGCCGGCAGAACGTGCGCCTGGCCCCGTGTTTTTTTGGCTTGTTCTACCAGAAGGTGTGGGCGATCATTAAAGGAGGTGTCATGGCAGCGATTCATAAGTTGTTTCTCTATGTCGGCCGCGGTTTTGGTAGATTAAATCAAGCCTTGATCATGCTCATTCAAAAAATTCGGATGCATGCACGATCGGTGAGTTTCGTCCGATTAGCTGGGTACACAGTATACTGAAGCTATGTGCTAAATTGCTCGCGACGAGACACAGTCGACGTGAAAGATCTGATAATGGTGAATCAATTGGCGTTCATAAAAGGAAGAAATATACATGATAATTTTATGCTAGTCCTGCAGTTAGCGAGGAAGCTGCATAAGTGGAAGGCCAAGGGACTCGTGTCCCTTCCTATTTGAGGAGCTACAAGCTAAAGGATTCTCAAAGATCTGGAGAGCTTGGGTTGCTGCTGCTCACGATGGCTAGTAATTGAGTGGTGGTAAATGGCTCCGCTTGGGCGAAATTCATGCACTGCATGTGGGCTTCGTCAGGGAGATCTGCTTCCACCCCTCCTTTTTGTGATCGCCATGGACACCTTGACCTCGGTCACCCGAGCACAGGAATGTGGAGTGCTCAGTGCATTGCCAGGATGGTCACCTCGATGTGGTACTATTTGTTGGAAATATGCCCTAGAGGCAATAATAAAATGGTTATTATTATATATTTCTTTGTTCATGATAATTGTCTATTGTTCATGCTATAATTGTGTTATCCGGAAATCGTAATACACGTGTGAATACATAGACCACAACACGTCCCTAGTGAGCCTCTAGTTGACTAGCTCGTTGATCAAAGGATAGTCATGATTTCCTGACTATGGACATTAGATGTCATTGATAACGGGATCACATCATTAGGAGAATGATGTGATGGACAAGACCCAATCCTAAGCTTAGCTCAAAGATCGCGTAATTCATTTGCTGTAGCTTTTCTGAATGTCACGTATCATTTCCTTAGACCATGAGATTGTGCAACTCCCGGATACCGTAGGAGTGCCTTGGGTGTGCCAAACGTCACAACGTAACTGGGTGACTATAAAGGTACATTACAGGTATCTCCGAAAGTGTCTGTTGGGTTGGCACGAATCAAGACTGGGATTTGTCACTGTGACGCCCGGGTAATTAAGCTACAGTGCTCCTCTGCTAATGATGCCACGTCACCTCAATTATAGTTGCTAATCTCGAGTTAGTTCGAAACCGATTCAAATTCAAGTTCAAAATCAGGCAAACAATAAAAGTCTTCAATTTTTAAAACTAAAATGTTCGGAGTGAACAAAATAATGCACAGGTAATTATTGTGGAGAAACCACAATTTTATAATATGTTAAAGGCTCTAGAGTAATTAAAACAGCAGCTGTGACAATTAATTAAATGCCTTTTATAATTAATAATAATGCAAACTATTTTATTAGGTGTCAAACTTTTTGGGGCAGTAGAATAAATTATAACATTAATTTAGGAGTTGTATTTATATTTTATAAAACAAAAGTTAAAAGAATAAAATAGAAAAGAAAATAGATAAAGAAAAGAAAACAGAAAACAAAGCAAAAAAAAAAACATAAAAATAGAAACACCCCCCCCCCCCACGCTGGGCCGAGCGGCCCAGCTGGCCTCCGCACCAGGCCGCCCCACGTCCCAACCGGCCAGGCCGGCCCACCCCGGTTCCCCCCCCATAACCCCCTGGGCGACCGAACCCTAGCCCGGCCACCCCACTCCCCCGCACATTCCCCCCCCCACTCCCCACATCTCCCTCTCCCCTCCCTCCTCTCGATCCCATCTGGATCGGGGAGGGGCCCGACCCTGACGTCGACCGGATCGTCCGTCGCCGCCGCCCGAAGCCACCTCGCCAGCGCCGCCTCCCCACCGGACAGCCGCATCCTCTTCTCCTCTCCATCGCCCCCGCGTCACCCCCCTCGACCCTGTCGCCGTCGACGGCCATCACCACCATCCCGACGCCGTCGCCCGAGCCATCGCGCCGTCCCCATCGCCGGACAGCCTCCTCCCCGAGCCTCATTGCCTCGTCCCCTACATCCCCCCTGTGAGCTGCGCCCCTCCCCTCTCTCCCGTCACCGGATCTGGCCGCGCCTCCGCGCGCGCGCCCCCGCCACCACGCCGACCGCGGCTCTCCCCCGACCGCGCACTCCCGCGCGTGGCCTTGCCTCGACCACCTGCGCCTGGCCTCACTCGCCGCGTCCGGCCCGTGTGCAGCACGCCCCTGGGGCATCCATGCCCCGCGCCCCGCCGCGCCCTTTCTCCCCTCCCTAGCGCGCCTCCTCGACCGGCTCCTCCTGCCGGCGGATCCCGGCGATCCCCCGCGCTCCGGCCACGGCCACCGGCGCAAGCCGTGCGCCCGCCCTTCGCACACCCCCCCGTCGTCGCCCGCGCGCGCCCGGCCGCACTTGTTGCCGCCCCGGGCCGCGGCCTCCTCTCGGCGCCCTCCTCCGGCGACCGTCGGCCTCGCCACGGCCATCTACGGCGCCCGACGCCGTGCTGCATCGCCCCCCCCTCCGCTCCTGCGGTTCGTCGCCCGGGTCGGGCGCCTACAACGCCCGCACCCCGTAACCAGCACCCGCTTGGCCCCCCCCGGGCCACTGACTAGGGGGCCCCGCCCCAGAACGGTTTCAAAAAAAAAGAAAAAATAAAAAAAAAAGAAAAGGAAAGGAAAAGTTTAATTAAATTAAAAATAAAAATAAGTAAATAATAAAATAAATAAAAACAATAAATATAATTAATAAAATTAAAAATGATTTAATAAAATTAATTATTTATTAATTAATTAATTAGTTAATTAATTAAGTTAATTAATCCTAATTAGATTAACCTAAACCCTAATTAATTTAATTAGAGAATGACAGGTGGGTCCCATTGGACCCACATGTCAGGGTTGACTCAGTCAACCCCTGTTGATTGCTGACGTCAGCATGACATCATGCTGACGTCATAAATACATTTTTTTCGAATTAATTAAATAAATAATTAAATTCCAAAATTGTTAAAATCTTTTAAAAATCATATCTTTTAATCCGTAACTCGGATTAAAATATTTTCAACGTGAAAGTTGCTCAGAACGACGAGACGATTTCGGATACGCAGTCCGTTCGTCGGCCGCACACCCCTAACCTATCGAACCCGCAACTTTCCCCCTCCGGCTCCTCTGCCCGAAAACACGGAACACCGGGAATACTTTCCCGGATATCTTCCCCCTTCGTCGGTATCACCTACTACCGCGTTAGGCCACACCGAACACCGCGTATTGCCTTGTTATATTTTGTGATGCTTTGTTTGCTCTGTATTCATTATTTCTTCCCCCCTCTTCTCTCCGGTAGACTACGAGACCGACGCTGCTGCTGCCCAGTTCGACTACGGAGTTGACGACCCCTCTCTCTTGCCAGAGCAACCAGGCAAGCCCCCCCCCCTTGATCACCAGATATCGCCTATTCTCCTCTATACTGCTTGCATTAGAGTAGTGTAGCATGTTACTGCTTTCGTTAATCCTATTCTGATGCATAGCCTGACATTGTCGCTACATCTGTTGATACCTTACCTGCAATCCTAAATGCTTAGTATAGGATGCTAGTTTATCATCATTGGCCCTACATTCTTGTCAGTCTGCCATGCTATACTACTGGGCTGTGATCACTTCGGGAGGTGATCACGGGCATATACTATATACTTTACACGGTTACATTACCTGTGATACTGTTCGGAGTTGGGGGCTGAAGGGGCAGGTGGTTCCATCCCGGTAGAGGTGGGCCTGGGTTCCCGACGGTCCCCGACGGTTACTTTGTGGCGGAGCGACAGGGCAGGTTGAGACCACCTAGGAGACAGGTGAGCCTGGCCCTGTTCAGCGTTCGCGGATACTTAACACGCTTAACGAGATCTTGGTATTTGATCTGAGTCTGGCTACGAGCCTATACGCACTAACCATCTACGTGGGAGTAGTTATGGGTATCCCGACGTCGTGGTATCAGCCGAAGCACTTCAGACGTCAGCGACGGAGCGGCGCGCGCCGGGTTGGACTGCGTTAACGCAACTTCCTTGTAATGGAGGTTGCTAGGTCTGCTCACCGGCCGCGTACGCAACGTGCAGGTGTGCTCAGGGCGATGGGCCCAGACCCCTGCGCACTTAGGTTTAGACCGGCGTGCTGGCCTCTCTGTTGTGCCTAGGTGGGGCTGCGACGTGTTGATCTTCCGAGGCCGGGCATGACCCAGGAAAGTGTGTCCGGCCAAATGGGATCGAGCGTGTTGGGCTATGTGGTGCACCCCTGCAGGGAAGTTAATCTATTCGAATAGCCGTGATCTTCGGTAACAGGACGACTTGGAGTTGTACCTTGACCTTATGACAACTAGAACCGGATACTTAATAAAACACACCTTTCCAAGTTCCACAGACAACCCGGTGATCGCTTTTCCGCAGGGCGACGAGGAGAGGATCGCCGGGTAGGATTATGCTATGCGATGCTACTGGAGATGCTGTTTGGAGATGCTACTTGGAGATACTATTTGGAGGACTTCAATCTACTCTCTTCTACATGCTGCAAGACGGAGGCTGCCAGAAGCGTAGTCTTCGACAGGATTAGCTGTCCCCCTCTTATTCTGGCATTCTGCAGTTCAGTCCACTGATATGGCCTCCTTACACATATACCCATGCATATGTAGTGTAGCTCCTTGCTTGCGAGTACTTTGGATGAGTACTCACGGTTGCTTTTCTCCCTCTTTTCCCCCTTTCCCTCCTACCTGGTTGTCGCAACCAGATGCTGGAGCCCTGGAGCCAGACGCCACCGTCGACGACGACCCCTACTACACCGGAGGGGCCTACTACTACGTGCTGCCCGCTGACGACGACCAGGAGTAGTTTGGAGGATCCCAGGCAGGAGGCCTGCGCCTCTTTCGATCTGTATCCCAGTTTGTGCTAGCCATCTTATGGCAACCTGTTTAACTTATGTCTGTACTCAGATATTGTTGCTTCCGCTGACTCGTCTATGATCGAGCACTTGTATTCGAGCCCTCGAGGCCCCTGGCTTGTATTATGATGCTTGTATGACTTATTTTATTTGTAGAGTTGTGTTGTGATATCTTCCCGTGAGTCCCTGATCTTGATCGTACATATTTGCGTGCATGATTAGTGTACGATTAAATTGGGGGCGTCACAAGTTGGTATCAGAGCCGACTGCCTGTAGGAATCCCCCTTTCCAACTCCTTGGCCGAAGTCGAGTCTAGTCGTTGAAAAACTTTTACTAACATGGCTGTGTGGCCCATGGGCCCACGTCGCCATCGGGTGGTAGTAGGATCTTTTATTCCTCGACCTATACTCTGGGACTCTGACATCTCTTCTATTCGGGTTAAATGAATCTTACTAAATCTAACATTAGGATCTCGTTATCATTTTCACCCGGAGAGCCCCTTATTATTGACGATCGTCTGCTGCACGTGAAGACCCTGAAGATACTTTCCGCTGTTAGGCCGAGAACTTGTGTTCATCGCGTTTGCAATTCCCCTTCCACCGTCAACCCTTATGGGTAACTACTTACAGTTGTTATTCTTATATCATCCCCAGTTGGTCTTGTTATTACAAGATACCCTGAAAAACTCGTCGTGGTTTCGATAATCCCTTGAGCTTACTGCCTTGCTGTTCTTGTCACTTGAATACCCCTACGGTTAATTCTCGCATTTATAGAATATCCGCTCATCCCCCAGTTGTTTATGTGTTACACAAAAGTCTTTGAAATACCACCCGATATTCCAAAAATCCTCAGCAACCTATTGCTCTGGAATTTCTTGTTTGCTTTCATTATGAATAATCCCATAAGTATAGAAATCTTATTGACATTCCTTGTCATTATCATTTTGAGTCTGTTGACTCAATATGTGGCGAATGCAAGTAATCATCAGATGATCCTTTTAAATTATCTCTCCAGCTCAGACGTTTTTCAAACATGAGCTGGTTCTCGACCAAACTATCTGTCGTCGATTGTGCCTCTGGTATATTCAATTGATCCATCCTTGATCAGAACGTCTGTTTCTGATCCTTTGTTGTGGAAATCATAATTCCTTTTTATTTAAGCTTTGAATTATTCAGATGATTCCATAACTTGTTGCATTTGCATTCCTTCCTCTTCTGGTTGAGTACCGATACTCATATCAGGTCCTTTGTGGACTATCAAGTCCTTTGTTGGATTGTTATCCGACAGTGTCCTTCACATTTGAACCCTTTGTGAGTTCTTCCCCTTATACATGACGCCCTTGTTAAGTTGTATCCTCTGCTTGGCCAACCATGCTCTGCTTTCGGGCTTGTGTTATTTACTCTGGAAACTTGTGGTATATGTTTCTAAGAAGCCCTGATGGGATTGAACCAACGCCTTACCTCACCGGTGTGAACCCGAAAGATTTCACGAGTCATACTTATCTGGTATTGCACCAGGTAAAACTTTCAACAACTATTGTCATCTTCGAAATACGAGAGGTGAATGAAAGGTTATGCATTGGAGAAGTGGGAGTCGACCTTGAACTTTGTGTTCATGCCCATGGACACGATGTAGATCTTGTTATTAAAGCTTCTCTTAAATTAATTACTCCTTTGTTATAAGTTCATCTTATATCTGGGATCTGGCCTTTTGCAATCGTGGTTCCGACCATGTTCTCTTTTAAATACCATTTCTCGTGCAAGTTTTAGCACTTGTCTTCTGTAGAGCAATAACCCCAGTCAACTTCTACTTTGTTCTGTCATCGAGTATTACCCCCTGGTATCTCGAGATTATCATGGAACTGCATAACTTCTTATGAGTTCTTCATCAAGTGCTACATTCCCACTGATTCCAATTTTTCACGGGCTCTGAGTTATTAAACACTCAAAGACACCGATAGCTGAACCGAGTCCGCACTACGGTTCAACAACTCTTCAGTAAGCTTCTATAAGTACGAGTTTGTACCCGATCACGCCATTCCTAGCCTGTTTGGCTATATCATTGTCGTGACGATTCTAACTGTGCTACTTGGTCCTTAATCCTGGAGCACAACCTTCGATGATGAGCTAAGCTTATGTCGATCTTCCTCATCATATCATTTCGCCTTGAACAGCAAGCTTGATTTCGAGTTTGTGTCTTATCCATGGTTCCAATGACCCTTTGCTTCACCATTGCTTTTTCTTGATGTCGTCGCTGTTCGATTGCTTCTTCGTGGAATCTCTCGACAATTGTGTCATGATCATCATTAACATTTTGAGCTCTTCCGGGATATCAATTGAATTCATGAAGAGAAATACCATCCTTGCCCTTGATGATTTATATTATCATCGACCACTTTATTGCCTCCCGTTCAACACAAACTTGTTCGTGTTTTGTGTAAACCTTGAGATCACTGCTACCCAGCAGTTGATCTTCCTTACCTCGGAAGTATTACCATCTCTTTTGTCAAGAATGTGGTGAGAATTTCACCACCTCTAAATAATTCTTGATATCATAATACTACTTGCCATCTTCGTTCATTCCTTGGTCCCCGTATTGTTTTCAACCGGAATACCGACAATGGAGCTATGACGTGTGAATTCAAAACTTCTAGCAACCCTATTGCTTTGAAGTGAATGGGCGATAGTTCATTCTAAGTCCTTCGCTAATTGAATCACCATTCTGACATTGGTCGTGCAACCCAACCCATATTTCGGGCGCACCTTTCAACCAATGTTAATTGTGTATGTTTTCCTCGAGCATACTTCCCTATATCATTTGATCTGACAAATGTTATCTCCTTGTTCACTTAATGGTGGAAATCCATCTTTTGGGAATCTCGGTGAATTGCCGTTGAGTTCACCAGACACCTCCTTGTCCTCTCCTTGGGTTAATGATGAACTCTTGTTAACGGAAGTCACTTCATAGTTCATTTCCCGAGAATCTTTCAGTGTCAACCCGTCAATTGGTGTTGCACCTTTCTTCTCAGGCATCCTGAGCCTGAGGTATCCTGACACCAATCATACCTGAATCTCCGTCAGATATGATGGTTAGGACAACTTTCCAAGAGTTATGATGTTGATCCTTTGATGACCCGGTAACATGATGTCATGCCTAGCACCCCCCCCCCCGGCTGGAGGACCTATCGTTATAGATACCTTTTCAGCAAGGTTATCCATTCGTCCATGAGGAAATTGTAAGACTTATTCTACAAGTTATCCCTGATGGATCCTTCATGTTTCCAAAGTTTGATCTTCACCTGAAGACCATGTCAATGCTATCTCGAAGCATGTCTGCGATACTCCGATTTTCAACAGGAACATTTGAAGCACGATGCTAAATTTTATTTATCACTTATCCTAACACCGTTGTATGGGTAATATCATGAGATTCCTTCCCCCTTACCTAAATGGTTTTCTACTTTATATCCTGTCATGGATATCATGCTCTGCTTGTCATTGGGAAGGATATACCCCTGAAATATGTGTTTAAACACATTTTCCTTTCCATTGTTCTGTTTAATCTGATGATCATATTTTCCTTTCCATTGTTGTGTTTGACATTCTTGTGATCTATATAATCTAAGCAGTAAAGATTCACTGCTTATGTAAACACCTCGATGTATAATTGGTCAGTAAGACCCTGTTACGATTGTTGATGATATTCCGGTAACCACCGATGGACGAGAACTTTGCCTATTGGTCCGCCTCGTTCAACGAGCAGGAAAATGGTTCTCTTCGTCCCTCGCCCTTGGTACCTATGTTGTTGCCGACATGACCCGTAGACTCTCCTCTGACATGCCTTGCTTACATGATTGTGCAAGACGTCACCGCCTTTCCTACTTTTAACCCACATGGTGGGCCCATAACCCACAGTTCCACAGGATCAAAACCTGACTCTCCTATACACCCTATTGTCGAAGTTATTCCTCGCGCTTGACTTCGTATTTAATTCACGGGCCACCTTCCTAATGCTCTATTCTGGTATCAGACGCAATACTTACTCTCGCTGCTCTGAAACCCTTTCTCACTCTGGGTCAGACTTCGAGCAACTATCTATCCACTTGGAACCTCTTATTGTACCTTCGTACCTTACTCTTGATGTATTCGATATGTTCGACTCAAGAGATAATCTTATGCTCATTCATGGGTTAACCCCCAGATTGTTTCCCTCATAAGCATTCTGTCGTAGCCGAGCTGCCCCCTTACCTATTCGTAAGTACGTTGGAGTTCCCGAGAAAAGAACGACATCACCATGATGACCTGAAGCAGAGAAGTGAAGACAACCATGTAATGGATCGACCTCCTCGAGAAGAGTAGCCAAGACCAACAAGACCCGTTAGAATTTCGCAACCTAATCCCTTCCCCGCACTTCCCCTCTTAAATCTCGGGACGAGATTTCTTGTAGTGGAGGAGAATTGTGACGCCCGGGTAATTAAGCTACAGTGCTCCTCTGCTAATGATGCCACGTCACCTCAATTATAGTTGCTAATCTCGAGTTAGTTCGAAACCGATTCAAATTCAAGTTCAAAATCAGGCAAACAATAAAAGTCTTCAATTTTTAAAACTAAAATGTTCGGAGTGAACAAAATAATGCACAGGTAATTATTGTGGAGAAACCACAATTTTATAATATGTTAAAGGCTCTAGAGTAATTAAAACAGCAGCTGTGACAATTAATTAAATGCCTTTTATAATTAATAATAATGCAAACTATTTTATTAGGTGTCAAACTTTTTGGGGCAGTAGAATAAATTATAACATTAATTTAGGAGTTGTATTTATATTTTATAAAACAAAAGTTAAAAGAATAAAATAGAAAAGAAAATAGATAAAGAAAAGAAAACAGAAAACAAAGCAAAAAAAAACATAAAAATAGAAACACCCCCCCCCCACGCTGGGCCGAGCGGCCCAGCTGGCCTCCGCACCAGGCCGCCCCACGTCCCAACCGGCCAGGCCGGCCCACCCCGGTTCCCCCCCCCCATAACCCCCTGGGCGACCGAACCCTAGCCCGGCCACCCCACTCCCCCGCACATTCCCCCCCCCACTCCCCACATCTCCCTCTCCCCTCCCTCCTCTCGATCCCATCTGGATCGGGGAGGGGCCCGACCCTGACGTCGACCGGATCGTCCGTCGCCGCCGCCCGAAGCCACCTCGCCAGCGCCGCCTCCCCACCGGACAGCCGCATCCTCTTCTCCTCTCCATCGCCCCCGCGTCACCCCCCTCGACCCTGTCGCCGTCGACGGCCATCACCACCATCCCGACGCCGTCGCCCGAGCCATCGCGCCGTCCCCATCGCCGGACAGCCTCCTCCCCGAGCCTCATTGCCTCGTCCCCTACATCCCCCCTGTGAGCTGTGCCCCTCCCCTCTCTCCCGTCACCGGATCTGGCCGCGCCTCCGCGCGCGCGCCCCCGCCACCACGCCGACCGCGGCTCTCCCCCGACCGCGCACTCCCGCGCGTGGCCTTGCCTCGACCACCTGCGCCTGGCCTCACTCGCCGCGTCCGGCCCGTGTGCAGCACGCCCCTGGGGCATCCATGCCCCGCGCCCCGCCGCGCCCTTTCTCCCCTCCCTAGCGCGCCTCCTCGACCGGCTCCTCCTGCCGGCGGATCCCGGCGATCCCCCGCGCTCCGGCCACGGCCACCGGCGCAAGCCGTGCGCCCGCCCTTCGCACACCCCCCCGTCGTCGCCCGCGCGCGCCCGGCCGCACTTGTTGCCGCCCCGGGCCGCGGCCTCCTCTCGGCGCCCTCCTCCGGCGACCGTCGGCCTCGCCACGGCCATCTACGGCGCCCGACGCCGTGCTGCATCGCCCCCCCCCCTCCGCTCCTGCGGTTCGTCGCCCGGGTCGGGCGCCTACAACGCCCGCACCCCGTAACCAGCACCCGCTTGCCCCCCCCCGGGCCACTGACTAGGGGGCCCCGCCCCAGAACGGTTTCAAAAAAAAAAGAAAAAAAGAAAAAAAAAAAGAAAAGGAAAGGAAAAGTTTAATTAAATTAAAAATAAAAATAAGTAAATAATAAAATAAATAAAAACAATAAATATAATTAATAAAATTAAAAATGATTTAATAAAATTAATTATTAATTAATTAATTAATTAATTAGTTAATTAATTAAGTTAATTAATCCTAATTAGATTAACCTAAACCCTAATTAATTTAATTAGAGAATGACAGGTGGGTCCCACTGGACCCACATGTCAGGGTTGACTCAGTCAACCCCTGTTGATTGCTGACGTCAGCATGACATCATGCTGACGTCATAAATACATTTTTTTCGAATTAATTAAATAAATAATTAAATTCCAAAATTGTTAAAATCTTTTAAAAATCATATCTTTTAATCCGTAACTCGGATTAAAATATTTTCAACGTGAAAGTTGCTCAGAACGACGAGACGATTTCGGATACGCAGTCCGTTCGTCGGCCGCACACCCCTAACCTATCGAACCCGCAACTTTCCCCCTCCGGCTCCTCTGCCCGAAAACACGGAACACCGGGAATACTTTCCCGGATATCTTCCCCCTTCGTCGGTATCACCTACTACCGCGTTAGGGCCACACCGAACACCGCGTATTGCCTTGTTATATTTTGTGATGCTTTGTTTGCTCTGTATTCATTATTTCTTCCCCCTCTTCTCTCCGGTAGACTACGAGACCGACGCTGCTGCTGCCCAGTTCGACTACGGAGTTGACGACCCCTCTCTCTTGCCAGAGCAACCAGGCAAGCCCCCCCCCCCCTTGATCACCAGATATCGCCTATTCTCCTCTATACTGCTTGCATTAGAGTAGTGTAGCATGTTACTGCTTTCGTTAATCCTATTCTGATGCATAGCCTGACATTGTCGCTACATCTGTTGATACCTTACCTGCAATCCTAAATGCTTAGTATAGGATGCTAGTTTATCATCATTGGCCCTACATTCTTGTCAGTCTGCCATGCTATACTACTGGGCTGTGATCACTTCGGGAGGTGATCACGGGCATATACTATATACTTTACACGGTTACATTACCTGTGATACTGTTCGGAGTTGGGGGCTGAAGGGGCAGGTGGTTCCATCCCGGTAGAGGTGGGCCTGGGTTCCCGACGGTCCCCGACGGTTACTTTGTGGCGGAGCGACAGGGCAGGTTGAGACCACCTAGGAGACAGGTGAGCCTGGCCCTGTTCAGCGTTCGCGGATACTTAACACGCTTAACGAGATCTTGGTATTTGATCTGAGTCTGGCTACGAGCCTATACGCACTAACCATCTACGTGGGAGTAGTTATGGGTATCCCGACGTCGTGGTATCAGCCGAAGCACTTCAGACGTCAGCGACGGAGCGGCGCGCGCCGGGTTGGACTGCGTTAACGCAACTTCCTTTGTAATGGAGGTTGCTAGGTCTGCTCACCGGCCGCGTACGCAACGTGCAGGTGTGCTCAGGGCGATGGGCCCAGACCCCTGCGCGCTTAGGTTTAGACCGGCGTGCTGGCCTCTCTGTTGTGCCTAGGTGGGGCTGCGACGTGTTGATCTTCCGAGGCCGGGCATGACCCAGGAAAGTGTGTCCGGCCAAATGGGATCGAGCGTGTTGGGCTATGTGGTGCACCCCTGCAGGGAAGTTAATCTATTCGAATAGCCGTGATCTTCGGTAACAGGACGACTTGGAGTTGTACCTTGACCTTATGACAACTAGAACCGGATACTTAATAAAACACACCTTTCCAAGTTCCACAGACAACCCGGTGATCGCTTTTCCGCAGGGCGACGAGGAGAGGATCGCCGGGTAGGATTATGCTATGCGATGCTACTGGAGATGCTGTTTGGAGATGCTACTTGGAGATACTATTGGAGGACTTCAATCTACTCTCTTCTACATGCTGCAAGACGGAGGCTGCCAGAAGCGTAGTCTTCGACAGGATTAGCTGTCCCCCTCTTATTCTGGCATTCTGCAGTTCAGTCCACTGATATGGCCTCCTTACACATATACCCATGCATATGTAGTGTAGCTCCTTGCTTGCGAGTACTTTGGATGAGTACTCACGGTTGCTTTTCTCCCTCTTTTCCCCCTTTCCCTCCTACCTGGTTGTCGCAACCAGATGCTGGAGCCCTGGAGCCAGACGCCACCGTCGACGACGACCCCTACTACACCGGAGGGGCCTACTACTACGTGCTGCCCGCTGACGACGACCAGGAGTAGTTTGGAGGATCCCAGGCAGGAGGCCTGCGCCTCTTTCGATCTGTATCCCAGTTTGTGCTAGCCATCTTATGGCACCCTGTTTAACTTATGTCTGTACTCAGATATTGTTGCTTCCGCTGACTCGTCTATGATCGAGCACTTGTATTCGAGCCCTCGAGGCCCCTGGCTTGTATTATGATGCTTGTATGACTTATTTTATTTGTAGAGTTGTGTTGTGATATCTTCCCGTGAGTCCCTGATCTTGATCGTACATATTTGCGTGCATGATTAGTGTACGATTAAATTGGGGGCGTCACAGTCACTCCGTATGACGGAGAGGTATCTCTGGGCCCACTCGGTAATGCATCATCATAATGAGCTCAAAGTGATCAAGTGATTGATCACGGGATCATGCATTGCGGTACGAGTAAAGTGACTTGCCGGTAACGAGACTGAACAAGGTATTGGGATACCGACGATCGAGTCTCGGGCAAGTAACGTACCGATTGACAAAGGGAATTGTATACGGATTGATTGAATCCTCAACATCGTGGTTCATCCGATGAGATCATCGTGGAGCTTGTGGGAGCCAACATGGGTATCCAGATCCCGCTGTTGGTTATTGACCGGAGAGGCTTCTCGGTCATGTCTGCATGTCTCCCGAACCCGTAGGGTCTACACACTTAAGGTTCGATGATGCTAGGGTTGTAGAGATATTAGCACACGGTAACCCTAAAGTTGTTCGGAGTCCCGGATGAGATCCCGGACATCACGAGGAGTTCCGGAATGGTCCGAAGGTAAAGATTTATATATAGAAAGTCCAGTTTCGGCCTTCGGGAAGGTTTCGGGGTCACCGGTATTGTACCGGGACCACCGGAAGGGTCCCGGGGGTCCACCGGGTGGGGCCACCTATCCCGGAGGGCCCCATGGGCTGAAGTGGGAGGGGAACCAGCCCCTAGTGGGCTGGTGCGCCCCCCTTGGGCCTCCCCCTGCGCCTAGGGTTAGAAACCCTAGGGGTGGGGGCGCCACCCTTGCCTTGGGGGGCAAGGCACCCCCTTGGCCGCCGCCCCCCCTAGGAGATTGGATCTCCTAGGGCCGGCGCCCCCCCTAGGCACCCTATATATAGTGAGGGGGAGGGAGGGCTGCGCACCCAAGCCCCTGGCCTCTCCCTCTCCCTCCCGTGACACACCTCCATCTCCCAGCGCTTGGCGAAGCCCTGCCGAGATCACTGTTGCTTCCACCACCACGCCGTCGTGCTGCTGGATCTTCATCAACCTCTCCTTCCCCCTTGCTGGATCAAGAAGGAGGAGACGTCTCCCAACCGTACGTGTGTTGAACACGGAGGTGCCATCCATTCGGCACTAGGTCATCGGTGATTTGAATCACGTCGAGTACGACTCCGTCAACCCCGTTCTCTTGAACGCTTCCGCTCGTGATCTACAAGGGTATGTAGATGCACTCCTCTCTCCCTCGTTGCTAAACGACTCCATAGATTGATCTTGGTGATGCGTAGAAAATTTTAAAATTCTGCTACGTTCCCCAACAGTGGCATCATGAGCTAGGTCTATGCGTGGTTACTATGCACGAGTAGAACACAAAGTAGTTGTGGGCGTCGATATTGTCAATTTGCTTGCCGTTACTAGTCTTATCTTGATTCGGCGGCATCGTGGGATGAAGTGGCCCGGACCAACCTTACACGTACGCTTACGTGAGACCGGTTCCACCGACTGACATGCACTAGTTGCATAAGGTGGCTGGCGGGTGTCTGTCTCTCCCACTTTAGTCGGATCGGATTCGATGAACAGGGTCCTTATGAAGGGTAAATAGAAATTGGCAATTCACGTTGTGGTTTTGGCGTAGGTAAGAAACGTTCTTGCTAGAAACCTATAGCAGCCACGTAAAAACTTGCAACAACAATTAGAGGACGTCTAACTTGTTTTTGCAGCAAGTGTTTTGTGATGTGATATGGCCAAAGGTTGTGATGAATGATGAATGATATATGTGATGTATGAGATTGATCATGTTCTTGTAATAGGAATCACGACTTGCATGTCGATGAGTATGACAACCGGCAGGAGCCATAGGAGTTGTCTTTATTTATTTATGACCTGCGTGTCAACATAAACGTCATGTAATTACTTTACTTTATTGCTAAAGCGTTAGCCATAGTAGTAGAAGTAATAGATGACGAGACAACTTCAAGAAGACACGATGATGGAGATCATGATGATGGAGATCATGGTGTCATGCCGGTGACAACGATGATCATGGAGCCCCGAAGATGGAGATCAAAGGAGCAAATGATATTGGCCATATCATGTCACTATTTGATTGCATGTGATGTTTATCATGTTTTACATCTTATTTGCTTAGAACGACGGTAGCTTAAATAAGATGATCCCTCGTAATAATTTCAAGAAAGTGTTCCCCCTAACTGTGCACCGTTGCGAAGGTTCGTTGTTTCGAAGCACCACGTGATGATCGGGTGTGATAGATTCTAACGTTCGAATACAACGGGTGTAAGACAGATTTACACACGCAATACACTTAGGTTGACTTGACGAGCCTAGCATGTACAGACATGGCCTCGGAACACAGAAGACCGAAAGGTCGAGCATGAGTCGTATAGAAGATACGATCAACATGAAGATGTTCACCGATGTTGACTAGTCCGTCTCACGTGATGATCGGACACGGCCTAGTTAACTCGGATCATGTTATACTTAGATGACTGGAGGGATGTCTATCTGAGTGGGAGTTCATTTAATAATTTGATTAGATGAACTTAATTATCATGAACTTAGTCTAAAATCTTTACAATATGTCTTGTAGATCAAATGGCCCACGTTGTCCTCAACTTCAACGCGTTCCTAGAGAAAACCAAGCTGAAAGACGATGGCAGCAACTATACGGACTGGGTCCGGAACCTGAGGATCATCCTCATAGCTGCCAAGAAAGATTATGTCCTAGAAGCACCGCTAGGTGACGCACCCGTCCCACAGAACCAAGACGTTATGAACGCTTGGCAGACACGTGCTGATGATTACTCCCTCGTTCAGTGCGGCATGCTTTACAGCTTAGAACCGGGGCTCCAAAAGCGTTTTGAGAGACACGGAGCATATGAGATGTTCGAAGAGCTGAAAATGGTTTTTCAAGCTCATGCCCGGGTCGAGAGATATGAAGTCTCCGACAAGTTCTTCAGCTGTAAGATGGAGGAAAATAGTTCTGTCAGTGAGCACATACTCAAAATGTCTGGGTTGCATAACCGCTTGACTCAGCTGGGAGTTAATCTCCCGGATGACGCGGTCATTGACAGAATCCTTCAGTCGCTTCCACCGAGCTACAAGAGCTTTGTGATGAACTTCAATATGCAGGGGATGGAAAAGACCATTCCTGAAGTATTTGCAATGCTGAAATCAGCAGAGGTAGAAGTCAAAAAGGAACATCAAGTGTTGATGGTGAATAAAACCACTAAGTTCAAGAAAGGCAAGGGTAAGAAGAACTTCAAGAAGGACGGCAAGGGAGTTGCCGCGCCCGGTAAGCAAGCTGCCGGGAAGAAGCCAAAGAATGGACCCAAGCCCGAGACTGAGTGTTTTTATTGCAAGGGAAGTGGTCACTGGAAGCGGAACTGCCCCAAATACTTAGCGGACAAGAAGGCCGGCATCACGAAAGGTATATGTGATATACATGTAATTGATGTGTACCTTACCAGTACTCGTAGTAGCTCCTGGGTATTTGATACCGGTGCGGTTGCTCACATTTGTAACTCAAAGCAGGAGCTGCGGAATAAGCGGAGACTGGCGAAGGACGAGGTGACGATGCGCGTCGGGAATGGTTCCAAGGTCGATGTGATCGCCGTCGGCACGCTACCTCTACATTTACCTACGGGATTAGTTTTAAACCTCAATAATTGTTATTTAGTGCCAGCTTTGAGCATGAACATTGTATCAGGATCTCGTTTAATTCGAGATGGCTACTCATTTAAATCCGAGAATAATGGTTGTTCTATTTATATGAGAGATATGTTTTATGGTCATGCTCCGATGGTGAATGGTTTATTCTTAATGAATCTCGAGCGTAATGCTACACATATTCATAGTGTGAATACCAAAAGATGTAAGGTTGATAATGATAGTCCCACATACTTGTGGCACTGCCGCCTTGGTCACATAGGTGTCAAACGCATGAAGAAGCTCCATGCAGATGGACTTTTAGAGTCTCTTGATTACGAATCATTTGACACGTGCGAACCATGCCTCATGGGTAAAATGACCAAGACTCCGTTCTCAGGAACAATGGAGCGAGCAACCAACTTATTGGAAATCATACATACTGATGTGTGCGGTCCAATGAGTGTTGAGGCTCGCGGTGGCTATCGTTATGTTCTCACCCTCACTGATGACTTGAGTAGATATGGGTATGTCTACTTAATGAAACACAAGTCTGAGACCTTTGAAAAGTTCAAGGAATTTCAGAGTGAGGTTGAGAATCAACGTGACAGGAAAATCAAGTTCTTGCGATCAGATCGTGGGGGAGAATACTTGAGTCACGAATTTGGCACACACTTAAGAAAATGTGGAATAGTTTCACAACTAACGCCGCCTGGAACACCTCAGCGTAATGGTGTGTCCGAACGTCGTAATCGCACTCTATTAGATATGGTGCGATCTATGATGTCTCTTACCGATTTACCGCTATCATTTTGGGGCTATGCTTTAGAGACTGCCGCATTCACTTTAAATAGGGCTCCGTCGAAATCCGTTGAGACGACACCGTATGAATTATGGTTTGGGAAGAAACCTAAGCTGTCGTTTCTAAAAGTTTGGGGATGCGATGCTTATGTCAAGAAACTTCAACCTGAAAAGCTCGAACCCAAGTCGGAAAAATGCGTCTTCATAGGATACCCTAAAGAAACTGTTGGGTATACCTTCTACCTCAGATCCGAAGGCAAGATCTTTGTTGCCAAGAATGGGTCCTTTCTAGAGAAAGAGTTTCTCTCGAAAGAAATAAGTGGGAGGAAGGTAGAACTTGATGAAGTATTACCTCTTGAACCGGTAAGTGGCGCAGCTCAAGAAAATGTTCCTGAGGTGCCTGCACCGACTAGAGAGGAAGTTGATGATGATGATCATGAAACTTCAGATCAAGTTGCTACTGAACTTCGTAGGTCCACAAGGACACGTTCCGCACCAGAGTGGTACGGCAACCCTGTCTTGGAAATCATGTTGTTAGACAACGGTGAACCTTCGAACTATGAAGAAGCGATGGCGGGCCCGGATTCCGACAAATGGCTGGAAGCCATGAAATCCGAGATAGGATCCATGTATGAAAACGAAGTATGGACTTTGACTGACTTGCCCGTTGATCGGCGAGCCATAGAAAATAAATGGATCTTTAAGAAGAAGACAGACGCGGATGGTAATGTGACCATCTATAAAGCTCGGCTTGTCGCTAAGGGTTATCGACAAGTTCAAGGGGTTGACTACGATGAGACTTTCTCACCCGTAGCGAAGCTGAAGTCCGTCCGAATCATGTTAGCAATTGCCGCATTCTATGATTATGAGATATGGCAAATGGACGTCAAAACGGCATTCCTTAATGGTTTCCTTAAGGAAGAATTGTATATGATGCAGCCGGAAGGTTTTGTCGATCCTAAGAATGCTGACAAGGTGTGCAAGCTCCAACGCTCGATTTATGGGCTGGTGCAAGCATCTCGGAGTTGGAACATTCGCTTTGATGAGATGATCAAAGCGTTTGGGTTTATGCAGACTTATGGAGAAGCCTGCATTTACAAGAAAGTGAGTGGGAGCTCTGTAGCATTTCTCATATTGTATGTGGATGACATACTGTTGATGGGAAATGATATAGAATTCTTGGAAAGCATAAAGGCCTACTTGAACAAGTGTTTTTCAATGAAGGACCTTGGAGAAGCTGCTTATATATTAGGCATCAAGATCTATAGAGATAGATCGAGACGCCTCATTGGTCTTTCACAGAGTACGTACCTTGACAAGATATTGAAGAAGTTCAAAATGGATCAGTCAAAGAAGGGGTTCTTGCCTGTATTGCAAGGTACGAGATTGAGCACGGCTCAATGCCCGACCACGGCAGAAGATAGAGAAAAGATGAGTGTCGTCCCCTATGCCTCGGCCATAGGGTCTATCATGTATGCTATGCTGTGTACCAGACCTGATGTAAACCTTGCCGTAAGTTTGGTAGGAAGGTACCAAAGTAATCCCGGCATGGAACACTGGACAGCGGTCAAGAATATCCTGAAGTACCTGAAAAGGACTAAGGAAATGTTTCTCATTTATGGAGGTGACGAAGAGCTCGTCGTAAAGGGTTACGTCGATGCTAGCTTCGACACAGATCTGGATGACTCTAAGTCACAAACCGGATACGTGTATATTTTGAATGGTGGGGCAGTAAGCTGGTGCAGTTGCAAGCAAAGCGTTGTGGCGGGATCTACATGTGAAGCGGAGTACATGGCAGCCTCGGAGGCAGCACAAGAAGCAGTCTGGGTGAAGGAGTTCATTACCGACCTAGGAGTCATACCCAATGCGTCGGGCCCGATGACTCTCTTCTGTGACAACACTGGAGCTATTGCCCTTGCCAAGGAGCCCAGGTTTCACAGGAAGACCAGGCATATCAAGCGTCGCTTCAACTCCATTCGTGAAAGTGTTCAAAATGGAGACATAGAGATTTGTAAAGTACATACGGACCTGAATGTAGCAGATCCGTTGACTAAACCTCTCCCTAGAGCAAAACATGATCAACACCAGAACTGCATGGGTGTTCGATTCATCACAATGTAACTAGAATATTGACTCTAGTGCAAGTGGGAGACTGTTGGAAATATGCCCTAGAGGCAATAATAAAATGGTTATTATTATATTTCTTTGTTCATGATAATTGTCTATTGTTCATGCTATAATTGTGTTATCCGGAAATCGTAATACATGTGTGAATACATAGACCACAACACGTCCCTAGTGAGCCTCTAGTTGACTAGCTCGTTGATCAAAGGATAGTCATGGTTTCCTGACTATGGACATTAGATGTCATTGATAACGGTTTCACATCATTAGGAGAATGATGTGATGGACAAGACCCAATCCTAAGCTTAGCTCAAAGATCGTGTAGTTCGTTTGCTGTAGCTTTTCTGAATGTCAAGTATCATTTCCTTAGACCATGAGATTGTGCAACTCCCGGATACCGTAGGAGTGCCTTGGGTGTGCCAAACGTCACAACGTAACTGGGTGACTATAAAGGTACATTACAGGTATCTCCGAAAGTGTCTGTTGGGTTGGCACGAATCGAGACTGGGATTTGTCACTTAGTATGACAGAGAGGTATCTCTGGGCCCACTCGGTAATGCATCATCATAATGAGCTCAAAGTGATCAAGTGATTGATCACGGGATCATGCATTACGGTACGAGTAAAGTGACTTGCCGGTAACGAGACTGAACAAGGTATTGGGATACCGACGATCGAGTCTCGGGCAAGTAACGTACCGATTGACAAAGGGAATTGTATACGGATTGATTGAATCCTCGACATCGTGGTTCATCCGATGAGATCATCGTGGAGCTTGTGGGAGCCAACATGGGTATCCAGATCCCGCTGTTGGTTATTGACCGGAGAGGCTTCTCGGTCATGTCTGCATGTCTCCCGAACCCGTAGGGTCTACACACTTAAGGTTCGATGACGCTAGGGTTGTAGAGATATTAGCACACGGTAACCCGAAAGTTGTTCGGAGTCCCGGATGAGATCCCGGACGTCACGAGGAGTTCCGGAATGGTCCAGAGGTAAAGATTTATATATAGGAAGTCCAGTTTCGGCCTTCGGGAAGGTTTCGGGGTCACCGGTATTGTACCGGGACCACCGGAAGGGTCCCGGGGGTCCACCGGGTGGGGCCACCTATCCCGGAGGGCCCCATGGGCTGAAGTGGGAGGGGAACCAGCCCCTAGTGGGCTGGTGCGCCCCCCTTGGGCCTCCCCCTGCGCCTAGGGTTAGAAACCCTAGGGGTGGGGGCGCCACCCTTGCCTTGGGGGGCAAGGCACCCCCTTGGCCGCCGCGCCCCTAGGAGATTGGATCTCCTAGGGCCGGCTCCCCCCTAGGCACCCTATATATAGTTGGGGGGAGGGAGGGCTGCGCACGCAAGCCCCTGGCCTCTCCCTCTCCCTCCCGTGACACACCTCCATCTCCCAGCGCTTGGCGAAGCCTTGCCGAGATCACTGTTGCTTCCACCACCACGCCATCGTGCTGCTGGATCTTCATCAACCTCTCCTTCCCCCTTGCTGGATCAAGAAGGAGGAGACGTCTCCCAACCGTACGTGTGTTGAACGTGGAGGTGTCGTCCGTTCGGCACTAGGTCATCGATGATTTGAATCACGTCGAGTACGACTCCATCAACCCCGTTATCTTGAACGCTTCCGCTCGTGATCTACAAGGGTATGTAGATGCACTCCTCTCTCCCTCGTTGCTATATGACTCCATAGATTGATCTTGGTGATGCGTAGAAAATTTTAAAATTCTGCTACGTTCCCCAACACTATTCATCAGGCAGATGTCAATCGATTTGATGTGTCCATGAATCTGTACGCATTTTTGGAGCTGCTTCGGGTCTTCAAGTGAACTTCAACAAGTCTTCGGCCATTATGATCTGTGCGGAAGAGGGAGATTAGGATATGGTGGCTGCGGCGATGCCGTGGAAGATGGGAGTTTTTCCCTCCAAATATTTGAGGCTACAGCTCTCCATCAAACAGCTCACGAGGTCGGAGTGGCGACCGATAGTTGATTCGGTGCTACGATTTCTTCCGACATGGCAGAGAGGTTTGATCACCAGGCCGGGATGGCTGATCCTTGTGAAAAATGTTATCAGAGACTGTCCTACGCATCACCTGATTGTGGCAGACACTCAAAAGTGGGCGCTTGATTGTGTTGACAAGGACTGCAGGGCCTTCTTTTGGGCTGGGACAGAAGAAACCCATGGCGGGAAGTGCCACGTGGCATGTTTGTAGGCCAAAATGACTCGGAGGCTTGGGAGTGATTAATCTCAGGAGGCAAGGTACTGCGCTGCGCCTACATCGGGAATGGTTGATTGAAGCACACTGACGATACTAGACCCTGGAAGGGATTGAACATGCCCCCTGATCCTCGGGTCCAGGAGGCATTCGACAGGTTGGTGCATTGGCAGTGGGAGCTGGGGATTGAGTTTTATTCTAGAGAGACCGTTGGATTAATGGTGCTAGGCTGGCGGAAATTATGCTACACGTCCGGACCCAGGTGATCAATCGCAGATAGGTTAAAGAGGGCTTGTATCTTCACAGCTAGGCATCTGACATTGTGGGAGAGCTCTCTACCGATGGGCTAGTGCAATTCATCCGGCTATGGGAGATTCTACTGCCCATGCAAAACTCCCCTAACCAGGAAGATGTTGCGATATGTATGTGGAACATTCAGGGCAGCACACCTCAGCTTCTCCAATCACATGCTGTGGGAAGGTGCCATCAAGTTCCAAACTTCCAATGTGCATCGGCAGTTTAGTAGTTTGGGCTCCCCTGCCATGTAAGATATTTATGTGGCTTGCGCTGCAATATCGACTGTGGACCTCGGATTAGAGATTGAGGCACGGTTTGCAGGATCAGAGCTCATCATGCATTCTATGCGATCAAGAAGATATTGTGGTTCATATTTTGCTGCAATGTGTCTAGTCAGGTATGGTACCTCTGCTTCAGGAGGGGAGGATTGATTTGGCACTGCTGCCGATGATGACGGATCATCTTGAATCTTGGTGGAGCTCTAATCGCAAACACATTCCTAAAAGGTACAGGAAAGGGAAGGGTTTGTTTCGATGATCGCTATTGTGTGTTGGAGTATTTGGAAGCAATGGAATGGAAGAGTGTTTGGTAGGCATCACACGGTATCTGAATGGGTATTGGCTTCAAAAATCTTTCAAGAGCTCAAGTTGTGGGCTCTTGCCGGAGCTAGAGGAGTTCAACACTTTAGTGAAGAGTGGTGTATGGTTTTAGGAGTTTCTTTGCTCTTGCACTGGCTTGTGTTGAGAGTGGCTTGGATATTTCTTGTACATTTACCTCTGCCTTCTATAAAGCTATGGTACGCAATTTGCATACCCCTGGAAAAAGAAAACAGTTCACTTCTTTTACTAGAGTGAGGGAACATGGCACAAAGTCATAAATACCAAATGCAGCTAAGAAGAGTAGACTCGTATGCCATAGCCAAAACTTCAAAACTTTGGGTCTTTCCATTGGTTTCAATGGAGAAATTAGCAATGACAAGAAAACTCATGGAAGGTGCTTGCAAACAGTTTGGAAGCTAGCATGCAAACATTGTTATATCTCACTCGCTGCAAAGATAAAACGGTCACATTGAACGGACTGTAGGCAATTAATTTGTTTTTTCTAATACATGCAACTGATCACTTTTATTATCATCACTTCATAACAAACACATACGGTAGAACTGCACTAGTTCGACTACTTGCACAATTAAGATTGATGTCAATCCCAATTTAATATGCAATGACGAGAGGAAATAGCAAAAATCTCATTGGTTTTATATGCAATGCTCCATCTTAACAAATATCAACAGCAGTAAGCAGTAATCAACAACACTAGAGGACTGTTTTCGTTCTATGAGGAGGATACACAAAATATACAGATTATAATTGAAAAGACCATATGGCTGATGCAGGGGCAAAGAAAAGGGTGTAGTATACCTCAACAAAACTGCGATGGCGCTTTCCTGTCCTCCTGGCCCCCCTTCCACACACTAAGAGTGAGCGCTGGGATGATAACAAAGCAAGCTGTCGCGTGCATACCAAATAGTGCCACATCCATGATTACAGAGGCGACCATTTCACCCTGAGACATCGAACCCTCCACGTCCGGCGACATCATCACTACCAGAAGACCAGCGACCACTAGAAGGAAGAAGGTCACATCCGCAACCAATCCAAGCACCGCGGTGCGCGGAAGCCTGAATGAGTCTGCAACCGGCTCCTGCGTGAATGCTTCTAGGGCGCTCCGAGGACAGCAATGTCAACAAAACCACATGTATGAAATGAACATGAGTATGTACAGAATGGTTCGGAAATGGAAGGATGCAAATGAAGTGATGAACATGAACACACATGGAAAAAACTAGTGCCACTGATCAGGACAACCTGAACTGTATATGGCAACTTAGTTCGAACATAATGATGACATAGGGCTCATCCACTGGCGTATGTACTGCATTACTGCTGTAATTCGACTACAATAAAGATCACAGGGAGTGAATTTGCGTGATACCTTCTTGAATCCCGAAGTGGATCCAGATACAGCTGCAATCACGTAGGCCACGCACACCAACAGGACGAGAAGCGCGACCAACGCAAGGATGCTGTAGATGAGGACCTTTAGAGCCCCGTACGTGAGGGCCTGGAGGAAGAGGAAGGGGACGGAGCTCTCGCCCCAGGCGCGGCTCGCCACGATCTGTCCAGACGTGGCCGCGGAGATGACCCACGCGAGCGCGAAGCCCAAGTAGGGGAGGGCTCCCGCCGCGACGCAGAGGACGCACTACTAGGAAAAGGGCTACTAATGGCGCACCAGTTTTGCCTACTAATGGCGCATCACTGGTGCGCCATTAGTATCACGCCACTAGTATTTTTTACTAATGGCGCACCACTGGTGCGCCATTAGTATCTGGTATACTCACTGGTGCGCCATTAGTATAGGCCACGATGTGCCATTAGTATAGGCCACTGGTGCGCCATTAGTATAGGCCACTAGTGCACCATTAGTATAGGCCACGGTGCGCCATTAGTATAGGCCACTGGTGCGCCATTAGTATTTTTGAATTTTGAAGGCAGGAAAATAGTAGTGGCGCACCGTCTAACCCCCACCATGCGCCATTGCTATTTTTGAATTTTAAATTTGGATCTGGATCGTGATTTTTTTACCCATTCTTTGCTCGTTTTTTGGCACGATATTATTTCAAATTTTGTTCCTGTTTTTGGATCTTGTACGTTCTTTTGCCGTGTTTTTTTGCCGGAGAGGAGTTCGCCGGAGAGGAGGAGGAGGAGGTCACCGGAGAGGCGCTCGCCTACATCGCCGGAGAGGAGGAGGAGGTCGCTGGAGAGGAGTTCATCGGAGCATCGGAGAGGAGGAAGGAGAAACCATGAGGGGATGGGAGGAGAGGAGGGAGGAGGAGCTCACCGGAGAGGAGGGAGGAGAAACCGTGAGGGGAGGGGAGGGGAGGAGAGGAGGGAGGAGGAGGTCGCCGGAGAGGAGGAGGAGGAGGTCGCAGGAGAGGAGGAGGGTAGTATGGTGGAGGAGAAAAGGGAAGATGGTGTGGAGGAGAGGAGGAGATGGAGTGGAGGAGAGATGGAGTGGAGGAGAAGAATGAAGAGGTAAGGAGGAGAGGACCACGCCCAGCCATATATACGGCATAGTAATGGCGCACCGCGGGCAGGTGCGCCATTACTAACTTTTTTTTATTTTTTTTTGATTTATTTTGAATTTTGAAGGCGGGAAGATACTAATGACGCACCATGGGCAGGTGCGCCATTAGTAATTTTTTTATTTTTTGACTTATTTTTAATTTAGAAGGCGGGAAGATAGTAATGGCGCACCATGGGCAGGTGCGCCATTAGTAAGTTTGAATTTTTTGAATTTTTTTGCCTCTCTAGATCTTAAAAGCCCCGTATCTTTTTTTCTGTTAGGTTTTTGAGGATTTTGAAAATGTTTAACAACGTTCCCCCGTTAAATTCGGATGTAACTTTTGAAGTAGATGATTTTTCATATAAAAAACTTTTTCATCCGAGTTCGTACGCAAAAGTTATGCCCATTTTACAAATTCTCGAGAGATTTCGCAAATAAAGTCGAAATTCATATTTGTAAATTTTCACAACAACTAGACCACATATCACATGGGAAACTTATTTTCTTTTATTTTTTTGACATTTCCATCATTTTTTTATTTTTTTTTAAAACTGAAAAGGCGGTCCGGGGGGGTGCATTCGGTGGAAGTGGTGGTCAAGTTACTAATGGCGCACCGTGGTATGGTGCGCCATTACTAGTTCAACTGTAATGGCGCACCACTCCCACGGTGCGCCATTAGTAGTTTTGAAAAAAAATTAATTTTTTTTACTAATGGCGCGCCGTGGATATGGTGCGCCATTAGTATTTGCACACTAATGGCGCACCAACACATGGTGTGCCATTAGTATTTAATAATGGCGCACCACATGTATAGTGCGCCATTAGTGTCAATTTCACCTTTAGCCCTTTTTCTAGTAGTGACGCGCCCCAGCGCCAGCATCGGGGCGAGGGCCAAGTGCACGAGCGCCAGCACCACGACGACGATCCACGTCGGCGGGGGCGGGGGAGGGGGCGGCACCGCGTCGGTGATGGCCATCGGTCGGTACGGGAAACCCTAGCTCCTCGAAGCTTCTCGATCGCACTCGGTGGGAGCGAAGTGGTTGGACGACACAGCGAGGGGACAGTGGTTTGTGGGAAATGGGGATTAATTAATGAGGAACAGGTGACAGGGGTTTTGTGGCGAGCTGTCCCACTTCCCTTCCGGGTTCAGCTCTAACCCATTTCCTCTCTGCCCGCGGATGCAGATTCAGGTTCTAAGGGCATATCTAGCGGACACTTAAAACGCGCCGACCCGCAAAATAACCATCCGTTTATGGTTTCAGACAAAAAAAGTGGCCTGATCAGACACTGTATCGGCCCGTGACCTGTAAAAAAAATTTGAGGGGCACGGAAAATCTTCACCCTCAACCTTTAGATACACAGGATGGGAGGCCGACCCAAGCTTGACCCTTATCAGCCGCGAGATTTGGCGGGAGGGACATTTTCGCGCGATTGTTCCCGCTTCTCCTTCCCTCCGCTGCCAACCACCTCCCTCTGCCCGCTTCGGAGCACCTTCCCTGGCTTCCCTCCACCACCATAGAAGCTTCCCAGTCGTCGGTCGTCACATCACCGTGGATGTCATCCACACACCATCCCCTTCGGCAGATCTCGTCGCTGGTCATGTCGCGCCCGTTGTCGTTCAAGGCTGCACTGCGCCACCCCACAAGCGGCAGGGCGATGCCATCGTCCAGGGCGGCGCTCCCGCAACCCCTGTCAGGAAGGCACGCGCGCCCGCCGGCCCCGCCGCCTCTGATGTGTATTTAGTCGGCACCCGCCAGCGAAGAAGGGGAAGGCTTCCGATGCGAAACGCAAGAAGCTCGTCGGAAGACTTGCCCCACCAACACCTCCCCCGGTTGCCCCGGCAAGAACTACCCGGAGGCTGCCCGCCCCCCCCCCCCCCCCCCGAGGTGTTCGGCAGAATGGGCGCAAGGTATGACGCTTCGGTTTCTTGCACTTCTTTCACTTTTCTCCATTCCGCGTGTCCGTGACTTGTTGAGTGAAATTGTAGCGCTGGTTTGAATGATGCGACTGCCGACTTCGTGCAAATGTTGGACGACAACACCGTCGGCATCGATTAAGCTCCGATCGGTGATTACTGTTACAATGAGATGGATTGTGGCATGCACGGTCATGGTGAGGAAGAAGATGATGTGGAGGAGGTTGACGAGGGGGTGTTCGACGCAGCGCAAGCAAAATCACGCGCAAGATCAAAGAACTACACGCCATTGGAAGATAAAAAAACTTGATCAAGGCTTGGGAATCGGTGTCTCTTGATGCGTGCACCGGCGCTGACCAAACCGCTAAGCGGTATTGGCAAAGGATAGAGGATCAGTACCTGAGCATGATGGCAAAGTATCCCAACATGATGCCACGCACCTTTCGGTCTCTCCCAGGTCGTTGGGACGTGATCAAGTCGATTTGTAGCCGTTGGGTTGCTTGTTTGACGCAAGTCCGCAATGCACCTCCAAGTGGTACCGTTGAATCCGATTATGTGAGTTTGTTTTCATGTCCCAAGTTGTGCAAATCTTTTGTAGCCGTCGGAGTGGTTGCATAATTTGGCTCTGTTTTCATTTTGTAGGACAAAATTGCGCAAGAAAAGGTACAAGGACATGGAAACTTCCGATAAAAAAGCATTTCAACTAGAGCATTGTTGGGAATTTCTTAAAGATAGCGAGAAGTGGAAGGTGATTGACAAAGAATCCCCACCGAAGAGAGGTGCACTCACCAAGAACAAGCCCGATGAAAACAAAAAGGCCAAGGACAAAACCAAGAAGGAAGCGGAGGCATCAAGCTTGTGGGACAAGTTAGATCATATGGTTAAGTCCAATGAGATATTGGTGATCAAGATATTGGAGGCAAAAAAGGAGTTGGCCAAGAAGAAGGCTCAAGAGAAGGAAGAGAAGTGACAACTACTCAACGAGGAGACCGTGCGCAAGACCGCCATTGAGGAGAGAAGAGCCATGGCCAATGAGAACAAAGCCATGGCCAAGCTCCTTCAAGAGGAGAACAAGATCATGATGATGAATCGAAAATAGATGGATGGTCACCAAAGAATGGCATGACATGGCAAGGTTGGAGATCTTGAAGAGGAGAAGGCTAGCCACAAGAGACCATGCAGTGCCAAGGTTCGGTGGTGGTTCGGCAAGTGGTGGTGGCAATGGTGGTGGTGAAGATTTCATCTGATGATGATGATGATGATGATGATGATGATGATGATGATGATGATGATGGAGTGATGATGGATGCGATGTCCTTTGGGTTGTTGCGCAAAAACTATGTTCAAATGTCCTCAAAACTGTATTTGAATTCTCAAAATTTGTGTTTATTTGTCAAAATCGCGGTCAATTGCATTGTGTGGTTTACTGTTATCTCTAGTTTGCGGGCTCTGTTCGGCCGCAGCCGATTTCGGCCCTTAAAACATGCTTTTCTCAGCCCTTATCCCGGTTATAAGGGTCGCGGTTTTAAATTGTCTGCTAGAGATGCTCTAACCGGGTACGTGGAAATGGTGAGTGCCTGATGCGATCCTGCACAATTACATAATTTCTTTTTTTACAAGAATTACTGAATTTCTTGTTCAAGCCACCGGGCGAAATGTCTAAATTTATTACCAAATTTTCTTTCCAACGAAATAATACTGAGTTGAGTTTCAGTTATGGTTTTTGAATTAAAAAAACTCTCAATCGGGATCCTCAATTTGAAGTTGAAAAATTCTGAGGGAAATGGTCAAGACCCACTTTATTTAGTTTGAAGTATTTTGGAAGTTTCAAGACCTAATGTCAAATTATTATGATTGCATAATTAGGTAAATTTTCATTGAAAAAGGGCTTGAAAGGAAAGGACTATATTGTCAAAAGCAACTGAAAGTCCTGATAGATCCTTTCGCCTGGAAATAGATTTGGATGATAATCGGTTTGAAAGAGAAAACACACCCAGTAACTAGATAAAAACAATACAATTGCAGTTCAATACAATGTAATGAAAAATTGACGCTATGGACCACAGTCCATCATGCATATATCAGAGAAGTGCCTTCAGATGTTACGGTTCGACAAAAGAAAATTGGGTAAAGCATGTGACAGTTTTCAACGATACAAAACCAAGGCAAGCAGACACCTCATCCATGACGGGCAGCCCACATTGCGATTGCCGACGAGATTCAAGGATCGAGAATTCTACCAAGAACGAAAGGGAAATTCAATCGACTGAATTTTAGTAAAATGGAAGAAAAAGGGCACACGTCTTTTTTGACAGTAGCGAATCTTGCAAACAAAAATTGGATAGAAATGTCTAACCTATTTTTTGACCATTGCTTTTTAGGCTAATTCATTCTTACATTGAGAGATTTTGTGCGAAGAATTTGTCTTAACTTATTTAACAAAAAACGGAAAATAATCAAAGTTAGAGGGCTTCTTCAATTTACACATGCATTTTGTTGTCAAATAACAAATTGATGAATGAACAAACCGATCTAGCGCGCCCTCTTAATGGTTAAGCTCGTCTGTGTAACATAGATAATCAATGCAAATTTATTTACCAAATATCCAAAACTGATTGCGAATTTGTATCTCTGGTCATAGTATTAATCATCATAACGTTAAAAATGTAGACGAATTTCAGCAGCCAATACGAGGATGAAAACGACAACACAAGCCTGCCAGCAGGTAGAGTTTAACATTCTAACAGAGGACCCAATATACCACGATGGCAGTAGATAAACATAACCACGAGGATAGTCGAAATGCATGGCAACACAGACATAGCCCACTTGCAGAACGTTACTACCATGCATACAACATAAGAATGCAAACCGACGGCAGTCATACCAATTCATCACCAGATTAATGTCTCATGGAATGGAAGCATTTCCTTCCAACGGGGTATTACAAACAGGACACAAATTCTACCAACATGTATACACCAATACTCCAGTGCAAACTTGTAAGCAAGTAGCCTGGAGTAGCATCGAACATCATCACCAGATCTATAATGACCCACAAACTTCACGGCTATTGATGATTACAGTCTAGTAATATCAGAAATAAACAAGTCTACAAAAGTTCCCATGGCTAATGACGATTAGGATCTACTAATAGTAGAAAGAAGCAAGTATTCAAAGGCTGTTTTTCCTCTGAAAACTTGCATCTGTTGGGATCACTCACAACCATCAGCAGAATGGGCACTGTAGCTCCTTGCCAAATTCTGCGGACACCCTCTCTTCTTAGCTTCATCTGCCAATAACCGGCCCAAGATTTGATTAAATTACCACATAAAAGAACATTGCCAAATCAACATTAAGCATCCAATAGTATACTCCCCCTGTCCCAAAATAAGTGTCGCAAGTTGTACATAAGTTGAGACACTTATTTCCAGACGGAGGGACTATTTTCAACTTTAAGTCGTGTAAATCTAAAGCCCATGCCACTCATTTTCCAGCAATGAAGTAACTTCTATCTTGTGAGATATTATAGAATTCGTATCTTTCTCATCCTTTCAATTGGTAGTGCTAACAAACACACAACTGATGATACGAACTTGCAACATTAGATATTAACTGTTCTCAAACGGACATCTACCAAAATGTAGTGGCACAGCACCACCTTAAAGTACTAGATGTGCACACATTTACTGTCATGTTATTTATGTACATGATCAAACAGTTTACTTATTTTTACTGAAGTATAAAAGCATTAAACTGAGTCAACAGCAGACAAACTCACAATGGCAATTCTACCAAAATGTAGTGGGCATAGCGCCACATAGAAGTTGATAGTTGTTAAAATGACTAGAGGTGTGTCATTTTACCGTCATGTTATTTATTTACATGGTCAAACAGTTCACTTCTTTTTACCAGAGTGACGGAACACGGTACGAAGTATAAATGCGAAATGCAGCTAAGAAGAGTAGACTCATATGCCATGGCCAAACTTCAAAACTTTGGGTCTTCCCATTGGCTTAAATGGAGAAATTAGCAATGACAAGAAAACCCAAGAAAGGTGCTTGCAAACAGTTTGGAAGCATGCAAACATTGTTATAATCTCACTCGCTGCAAAGATACAAAAATCACAGGGGACGATGGAGCGTAGGCAATTAATATTGCTTTTTCCTAATATGTAAAAGGAACTGATCGTTTTTATTATCATAACTTCATAACAAAAGTGGTCAAACAGTTTACTTTTCTATCTTTGGGAAAGCTATCCCCATCGATCTTGGAGTGGATGGAGATCTGACACTGGCAGTGTCAGCATAGGCTGTTGGATGATGGCAATGGAGACACCGCTCTCCATTATGTCAGGCCTTAACCTGGAGATTGTTTGCTGCAATGATAGGGGGCTTAACAGTCCAGGAAAGAGGAAGGCGCTTAAGGAGTTTGCTGACTCATTACATGTTGCAATTTTCTGTATCCAGGAGACTGAACTGGCGGTGATCGACCAGTACACTATTATGGAATGTTTTGGGTTGTCTTACAATGGTTATGCTTACCTTCCTGCGTGCCAGACTAAGGGAGTTTGCTGACTCATTACATGCTGCAATTTTCTGTATCCAGGAGACTAAACTGGCGGTGATCGACCAGTACACTATTATGGAATGTTTTGGGTCGTCTTATGTGGTTATGCTTACCTTCTTGCGTGCGAGACTAAGGGAGGGGCCCTTATCACCTGGAATTCCTCCATGCTACAGATTTCTAACTTTGTGAATGATACAAACTTCATCACGGGCTATGTTTCGCCGTCGGAGGGTGCACCTTGGTGGCTTTCGGTTGTTTACAGACCCCAAGAGGATCAGGAGAAGATGCAGTTCCTGGAGGAGCTCTCGGCTCACCGCCAGCTTTGTCCTGGCCTATGGTTGGTGTTAGGGGATTTTAACCTGATTCTACACGCATCTGACAAGAATAATGCTAACCTGGACTGAAGAGTGATGGGAAGATTCAAGCGGTTTGTTGATAATAATGGCCTCAAAGAACTGTACTTGCATGGGCACAGGTTCACGTGGAGTAACGAGCGGGAATCACCCACGCTTACCAAGATTGACAGAGTTTTTGTCTCAGTGGATTGGGAATTGGAGAATTCAGACTGTTTCCTTCAGGCGCTATCCACGGCATACTCTGATCATTGTCTGCTTCATTTGGCGCTGAGTGAGCGCATCCAACCAAGGCAGCGCTTCATGTTCGAGATTTCCTGGGCAAAACTTGAGGGTTTATAGGAGGCAGACAAAGAGGCGTGGGTCTGCGACACAACCATTACTGACCCGTTCAAGCGCTTGGATTTGCTATTGAGAAACACGGCGCGCTATCTCACGGCTTGGGGACAAAAGCGCATTGGTAATGTGAAGTTGCATATCGCCGTCACAAATTATGTGATTTTGCGCCTCGATTGTGCTCAGAAATGGAGATCTCTCTGCGCGGAGAGGTTGTTGAGACGCACGTTGAAGCAGCTAGTGCTGGGTTTTGTATCGCTTGAGCGTATGATCACGAGACAGAGCTCGCGTATTACATGGCTGAGTGACGGAGATACTAATACGAAGTTTTTTAATCTTATTGACAATGGGAGTAAAACAAAAAATATATACCGGCAATTACCCTAACACCATTACGGATCAACGCAGAAAAGAGGAATTATCTCATGCTGCTTACAAGAATCTCCTGGGAACAGCACAGTCAAGAGAGCATGCTCTTGATTTGGATTTCCTTGACATTGCCCAGGTGGATCTTAGTGATCAAGACCTGATTTTCTCTGAAGAGGAAGTCTGGGCGGTAATCAAGGAGATGCCGGCAGATTGCGCACCTGGCCCCGATGGTTTCTTTGGCTTGTTCTACCAGAAGGTGTGGGTGATCATTAAAGGAGATGTCATGGCAGCAATTCATAAGCTGTTTCTCAATAACGGCCGCAGTTTTGGCTGATTAAATTAAGCCCTGATCATGCTGATTCGAAAAAAGCCGGATGCATGCACGATCGCTGACTTTCATCCGTTTAGCTGGTTTCACAGTGTACGGAAGATATGCGCTAAATTGCTCGCGACGAGACTCAGCTGACATATGGAAGATCTGGTAATGGTGAACCAATCAGCGTTCATAAAAGGGAGAAATATAGATGATAATTTCATGCTTGTCCGGCAGTTAGCGAGGAAGTTGCACAAGTGGAAGGCCAAGGATGTGCTGCTTAAGTTAGACATATCTCGCACTTTTGACTCTCTGTCATGGCCCTTCCAGTTCGAGATGCTGCGAGCTAAAGGATTCTCAAAGATCTGGAGAGCCTCGGTTGCTATCCTGCTCACAACGGCTAGCTCTCAAGTGGTGGTAAATGGCTCGGGTGGGGCGAAATTCATCCACGCACGTGGGCTTTGTCAGGGAGATCTGCTCTCACCCCTCCTTTTTGTGATCGCCATGGACACCTTGACCTCCATGGTCACCCGAGAGCACGAGTGTGGAGTGCTCAGCGCATTGCAGGATGCTCACCTCTCCAGAGACTCTATTTATGCGGATGATGTAGTACTATTCGTCTGGCCGAGGGCGATCGATTTGCTGTTGTGTCCACGAATCTCTACGCATTTATGGAGCTGCTTTGGGTCTTCAAGTGAACTTCAACAAGTCATCGGTCATTATGATCCATGTGGAAGAGGGAGGCGGTGGCTGCGGCGATGCAGTGGAAGATGGAAGTTTTTGCCTGCAAATATTTGGGGCTACAGCATACGAGGTCGGAGTGGCAACCAGTAATTGATTCGGTGCTGTGATTACTTCCAGGATGGCAGAGAGGTTTAATCACCAGGCCAGAACGGCTGATCCTTGTGAACAATGTTATCAGAACCTGTCCTACACATCACCTGATTGTGGCAGACGCTCCGAAGTGGGCGCCTGATCGCGTTGAGTGTTGACAAGGGCTGCAGGGCCTTCTTTTGGGCTGGGACAGAAGAAATCCATGGTGGGAATTGCCAGGTGACGTGGCAACGTGTTTGTAGGCCAGGATGCCTCGGAGGCTTGGGAGTGATTGATCTCAGGAGGCAAGGTATTGCACCTACGTTGGGAATGGTTGAAGTGCACGGACGATACTAGAACCTGGAAGGGATTGAACATGTCACCTCATCCTCAGGTCCAGGAGGCATTCGACAGCTTGGTGCGATGGCAGGTGGGAACCGGGAATCGAATTTTATTCAGGAGAGACCGCTGGATTAATGGTGCTAGTCTGGCGGAAATTACGCCAATTGTTGTGGTGCACGTCCGGACCCAGGTGATCAGTCGCAGATCGGTTAAAGAGGGTCTGTATCTTCGCAGCTGGGCATCTGACATTGGAGAGCTCTCTACCGATGGGGTAGTGCAATTCATCTGGCTCTAGGAGATTCTGCTGCCCATGCAAATCTCCCCTGATCAGGAAAATGTTGCGATATGGAAGTGGAACGTTCAGTACACCTCAGCTTCTACATATCACATGCTGTGGGAGGGTGCCATCAGGTTCCAATGTGCATCGACGGTTTAGCAGTGTTGGGCTCCCTTGCCATGTAAGATATTTATGTGGCTTGCGCTGCAATATCGACTGTGGACCTCGGATTGGAGATTGAGGCACGGTTTGCAGGAACAGAGCTAATCGTGCTTTCTATGTGGTCAATAAGATACTGTGGACCATATTTTGTTGCAACGTGTCTACTCCCGCCAGGTATGGTATCTTTGCTTCAGGAGGGCGAGGATTGATTTGGCGCTGCTGCCGACGTGACGGATCGTCTTTAATCTTGGTGGAGCTCTAATCGCAAACACATTCCTAAAAGGTACAGGAAAGGGTTTGATCCGATGATCACTATTGTGTGTTGGAGTACTTGGAAGCAACGGAATGGACAAGTGTTTGGTAGGCATGACACGGTATCTGAATGGGTATTGGCTTCAAAAATCTTTCAAGAGCTCAAGGTGTGGGCTCTTGCCGGAGCTAGAGGAGTTCAACACTTTAGTGAAGAGTGGTGTATGGTTTTAGGAGTTTCTTTGCTCTTGCACTAGCTTGTGTTGAGAGTGGCTTGGATATTTCTTGTACATTTACCTCTGCCTTCTATAAAGCCATGGTATGCAATTTGCATACCCCTGAAAAAACAGTTCACTTATTTTACCAGAGTGAGGGAACATGGCACAAAGTCATAAATACCAAATGCAGCTAAGAAGAGTAGACTCGTATGCCATAGCCAAAACTTCAAAACTTTGGGTCTTTCCATTGGTTTCAATGGAGAAATTAGCAATGACAAGAAAACTCAAGAATCTGTTCAAAGATTTTAGGAGTTTCATTGCTCTTGCATCGCCTTGTGGGTATGGTTTATAGAAGGCAGAGGAGTAGTGCATGGTTTTAGGAGTTAAGAGTTTTCTCGTTGCTCTTGCATCGCCTTGTGGTGTGAGTGGCTTGGATATTTCTTCTACATTTACCTCTGCCTTCTATAAAGCTATGGTACGCAATTTGCATACTCCAGACAAAAACAGTTCACTTCTTTTAACCAGAGTGAGGGAACATGGTACAAAGTCATAAATGCCAAATGCAGCTAAGAAGTGTAGACTCATATGCATAGCCAAAACTTCAAAACTTTGGGTCTTTCCATTGGTTTCAATGGAGAAATTAGCAATGACAAGAAAACTCAAGAAAGGTGCTTGCAAACAGTTTGGAAGCATGCAAACATTGTTATATCTCACTCGCTGCAAAGATACAACGATCACAGTGAACGATGGACCATAGGCAATTAATTTGCTTTTTTCTAATATGTGCAACTGATCATTTTTATTATCATCACTTCATAACAAATGCATACGGTAGAACTGCATTCGTTGGCTACTTGCACAATTTAAGATCAATGCCAATCCCAATTTAGTATGCAATGAGCAAAGGAAATAGCAAAAACCTCATTATTGGTTTTATATACAATGATTCTCCATCTTAACAAATATCAACACCAGTAGGCAATAGTTAATTAAAAACACTGGAGGACTGTTTTCATGCTATTAGGAGGCTACAACAAAATATGCAGATAGTAATAGAAATGATCATATGGCTCACAGAAACAGGGGAGCAAAGCAAAGGGGGAGGTATACCTCAACAGCACTGTGACCGTGCTTTCCATTCCGCCTGGTCATTCCTCCAAGCATGCAGAATGAACGCTGGGATGGTAACAAAGCAAGCTGTCACAAGCATACCAAATAACCCCACTTCCATGATCACGGAACCGGCCATTTGACCATGAGATTTCGAACCCTCCACGTGCGGCGACATCGTCGCTACCAGAAGACCAGCGACCGTTAGCAGGAAGAAAGCCACATCCACGGCCACTCCAAGCACCGCGGTGCGCGGAAGCCTAAACAAGTGTGAAAGCGGCTCCCGCTTGATTGGTATGAAGCGGCTCTGAGGAGGAGAGCAATTTCAACAAAACCATACGTAGTATATATTGAATGGTTCGGAAATGGTAGGATGCAAATGAAGTGGTGAACACACATGGAAAAAAACTACTACTGCTCATCAGGAGTTCAGGACAACCTGAAGCACGAAATTAATTTGACAACAATATATATGGCAACTGAATTACTCCGAAGATCATAATCATAACACTTGCCTATATACTGCTGCAATTGGACCGGAATAAAGATCACAGGGAGTTTGTTAATTCGCACGACACCTTATTGTATTCCGAAGTGGATCCAGTTCGAACTGCAATCTCGTATGCCACGCGCTGGACGCACACCATCAGGACGGCAAGCGAGAACGACGCAAGGACGCTGAGGACGCAGACCTTGAGACCCCCGTACATGAGCGCCTGGAGGAACAGGAAGGGGCCGGAGCGCGTGCCCCAGGCGCGGTGCGCGACGAGCAGCGCAGCCGCGGCCCCGGAGGAGACACACGCGACCGACGAGCACACGTAGGTGAGGGCCCCCGCCGCGACGCGTAGGACGCGGGCGAAGCGCAAGAGCAGCAGCATCACGACGACGATCCGCGCCGGCGGGGGCGGCGGTGAGGGAAGCACCGCGTCGGCGACGGCCATCGATCGGTACGGGAAACCCTAGCTCCTCGAAGCTTCTCGCACTCGATGGGGGCGGAGTGGTTGGGCTGCGCAGCGAGGGGCAGACGGGTTTGTGGGAAATGGGGATTAGTGACGAGCACGGGAGTCTGGAGGGGGGGTTTCCGGTGAGCTGTGCCGCTTCCGGGTTCAGTTTCTACTAGTGGACTCCGGTTCTAACCGAGCATGCTTACAGCATCTCCAGCTGCGTCTTCAACAGGCCTTCCCCGACGATTTTTCCGTGCCGGTACTCAAAAATCGGTCTAGTCGCGTTCTTAGAAGCCTGTTTTTCGTTAGTTTGGACCGAAACTAGTGTCGGCGGATCCAGACCAAACCCGGCACGCTGGGGGCCCCGGAGACGCCGGGGCGAGCGTTTTTGGCGCGAAAGAGGATGGGTCCGCCGAGCCAGCGAGACAGGCTTCGTCGCCCTCATTGCCTCGGTTCCCGCGGGAATCAATGCGAAGACTGCCGCGCTGCCGCGCCGGTCAGCCTCCATTGATGCCTCACGGGCGGCGCAGTGAACGCGCCGCGACGCGCGTCCCACCTTGTCCCGTTACGCGTCGCCCGGCATGCAGCCCGTCGCCGCCCCAACTGCGGCTATAAAAGATGACCTCCCCGCCGATGAACGCCACAGCTCTTATTTTCCCTCTCTCCGGCGCATAAAGCAACCCCTCCGCATCCACTCATCCCTAATAAAGGAGCAGCGAAACGAGCCGCGCTATGCCGCCGACAGCCACACCCTCTGGACCATGTACTTCCAACGCCGCCGCGAGGAGCAGATCGCCTCCACCAACGGCGTCATCCCGCGAGGCCGCCTCAACGCCGACGGGCGGCGCGAGTGGTGGGGCGTGCCAGGCCGCACCCTCGACGCTGAGCTCCAGGCCCGGCGACGCGGGCGCGAGGAGGGTGGCGTCATCGTCCTCGACAGCGATGAGGACGAGGCCGGGCCGTCCAGCGCCCCACCGCGTGTCGGCGACCCTGGCTAGGGCTGCAGCAGGGACGACGACGGCACAGGCGAGGCACGCGACGACGACGACGATGATGATGGTGACGGCGGCGACTATACCATTTCTACAGGCTTCTCGGCATGTAGAAGACGACGGCGCGCGGTGGCGGCTAGGCGTAGTTTGCATGTTTTCATATTTTTTGTACAAAATTTAATGAAGTTTCACCGAGTTCGTGCCAAAATCGTCGAGTTTTCATATATTTGTACGGAACATCGCCGAACTAAGGGGACTTATGGGCCGACGACTGGGAACAAAGTCGCCCCCACGCGCCAATCTAGCACCGGCTCACCCCCAGGCGGCTCTCTTTTTCGGCGCCCTGGGAGGTTGAACGGCTGGAGATGCTCTTACGGTTCTAATCGAGCATGCTGAAATGGTGAGTGTAATGTTACTCCCTTAGTCTCATAATATAAGAACGTTTTTTACACTAAGTGCCACATAATAAAAGAGTGTTTTTTACACTAAATGTGTGAGCGTTTTTGACCACTAAGCACGCTCACACACTTAGTGTCAAAAATGCTCTTATATTATAGTAGGAAGGAGGGAGTAGAATTGAAACTTTTTTATCTTGAACTTTGGAGTAGTATTTGTATTAGTGCGCTTGACCGTAGATTTTTTTTAGCTTCGGTTGAATCGTCAAGATGAAGCGGAACAACGAGGCGGAGCGACGTGGCCAGCTGCGGCGTCCCGACGAGGCCTCGCCGACGCAGGCTTTGAAGAGGGTTCGGTGATGCGGGTGGTTTTGTTTATTTTTGCTCTCATTGTCGTTAGGGTTTATGGCCGCCGAGCTCAAGTCAGCGACGCTGCGGCTGGTAGAGGCATCGTGGGCGAGGGCTCACCATAACCTCATCGGAGAGGCGGAGACAGTTCAGCGTGCTGGCTCCACTTTGGAGGGTGTAGGGTTTGAGTTGGACATGGAAGATGAACTAGAGCCTTTGGACTTCGGATGATTCAAATGAAAGTATTTTTTAAAGGACGCCCATAACTGGCGAACGTTCACCAGGGAGAATGGCATTTGCAAATGTTCGCTTAGTTCTAGTTGAGAGGGAGAGGGAGAGGGGAGAGGTGGCAGTTTCTTGAGGCGGCATTGCAGTTACATTATCAACTGACAGCAAAGATGATTCGCTTGCCATCGCTTCTATATATAGTGGATGCTCGCCAGCTACCATTACGGGGGAAAAATCCAGTCCCCTGATTGTAAGTCTGTTCCCTTATACTTATTAGCTTTTGAAAGTTCCCTTGTATTATCTTTTGCGAACGCCCTTGTCAAGTCGGTCATTTCCTCCCAAATGGTGTTTTTATCACACCTCTCATCGTGCCCCCTAGCACTCTGGATAGCCTCAACAAGCTTGAGAGAGCTTTGTGCGAAAAAGACCACGCAAGTCAAATGTAAGGTCAACTGGAATGCGGTTTGTAGATCAAAGGAGTACGGTGGCCTTAGGGTGCTCAATACCGAAAAGTTCGCAAGGGCATTGCGGTTGCGATGGTTGTGGTTTGAATGGAAGGAGTCCTGAAAACTTTGGGTTGGTCTTGGCAACCCCTGCATTGAAGAGAACTACGAGTTCTTCTATGCATCTACGACTATCACCATCTGGGATGGCGCCAAAATGCCTTTTTGGGACTCCCCTTGACTTCTTGGTCGCAAACCCAAGGACATTGCACCGCTAATTTTTTAGGCCTAAAAAAAGAATTGGAGGGTGCGTGAGGCTCTTAAGGGAAATGCTTGGATCCTCGAAATGAAGCAAGACACCACTATATCTGTCAACCACATCTCGGAATTCTTCAACCTTTGGATGCTCGTGCATGACTTCCGCCTTGATATGCAAGCAGAAGATGATATCATTTGGAAGCATACGAACGACGGGATATACACGGCGAGCTCTGCCTACAAGGCTCAGTTTCTAGGTTTGACCCTCTCCCCCATGGACCGCATGGTTTGAAAGGCTTGGGCACCTCCAAAGGTTAAATTCTTTGTTTGGTTGGCTTTTCAAGATAGAATTTGGACATCCGATCGTCTGGAGAAGCGTGGTTGGCCAAACTGTGGCCTTTGCCCGCTTTGCAAGAGGGAACAAGAAACAGGGACACATCTCTTCTTCAAGTGTCACTACACGCTTAGGCTTTGGAGATTGATCATAAAAAAGCTTAGACTTGCACACGTGGACACCTCCGAGTGGCACTTGGATAAAACCGTTGTCAACATGTGGTGGCCAAAAAGGACCGACGATAATATTCCTAAACGAAACGCAATGGCCTCCCTCACCATGCTCATTTCTTGGGCCATTTGGAACGAGAGAAATGCCCGCGTTTTTCGCCATAAAAGCGCACCGCCGACGATCCTTCTTACCAACATTTTAGAAACTTTGGGTGACCGCCAGCGCACATAAACTAGGGAACATCATAGTGTACGAATAATTGCCATGCCGCATTTGTGAGTGCGTTGTAAAATACTATAAACTCTACTCTCCCTTATTTAATTGAAGAGGCAAATCTTTTGCATTTGTTTCAAAAAAAAGTTCCAAGCTAGAGCATAGAAGAGAAGATCGCCTGTTTGCGAGAAAAAGGTTTTAGCAAAGCTGAATTTTGAGCCTAGGGTCGAACTATGATGGCTGCACAATTAGGTATATTTTTAAGGAAGAACCAGCCGGAAAGGAAAACAATTATTGTCAAAAGCAACTGACTTCTTTTTTGTTTTCCTTGAGGAAGCATCTGACAGATCTGCTCGATCCTTTTTTTTTTCAAAAAGGAGGTTTACCCCAGCCTCTGTATCAGAAAGATGCATACGGCTCATATTATTAAAAATATAATCTATCTGCTCGATCCTACATCCCTACCCTCCTTTTGGGGATAACGCAGCAATTTCAAGAAGTAGATTCAAGATGCTGCTGCAGTTCAGTGCAACGAACTGAAAAATTGACAATATGGACCATAGTCTATCATGCATATATGATGCCGTCCACAAAAGAAACTTGGAATATAAAAATGTCAGAATCTCCAGAAAAAAAACACCAGAAACATCGAACAAGTTTTTTTGCGGGGAAAAAACCATGTATTACTCATTCAAAAGGTCTTTACAATCATCTTGCACCAAATCTAGGACACTGGGAGGGCCCGATCGTAGCCACGTCACAGTTCTTTGACTAACTCTAGCAAACTTTGCTAAACAATCACTAGCTTTATTTTGGCTACGGGATACATGAGTAATACACGTCTCTCTCAAAGTTCTAAGGTACTTGATCTCATTCACTATGGAGGCATATACTGATCTGTCAACTCCCTCCCCCTGGATCATGGAAACAGCCATGAGCGAGTCCATCTCCATAGCAATGGGTGCTTCACTTCTTTGTAATGACAACGACAGTCCTTCCATACATGCAGTAAGCTCCGATTCCAGCGCATCCCGGCATGAAAACAGCTGCCTACACGCAGAGAAGATAATACCACCCACCTCATCTCGTAGGATCATACCTGATCCGGCAGAACCACCGGCGTCATAGGACCCATCAGTGTTCAGTTTTGCCCATCCTCGCTTGGGCGGATCCCACTTCAATTCTGGCTCTGTTGTACAAACTCGAGGGGGTTTAGCAATGAGTAAACAGCTCATCTTGCCCTTCCGGGGGTCCATATCTCCATTTACTTTGATTGCAATGAGCGACTCCAAGTAGCTCTGAAGAAATCTGCATGATGCATTCACTGGTGGGGCAGGCTTCTGATGCACCACCTCATTATGCACATACCAACACCTCCAGAACGTAAATAGTAGTATGCTGCGTGTGGTTTGGTCCAGTTTTTCCAGGAGCTGAAATAACCATTCTTTGCCTGTGTACATAATCGTTTCGATTGCTGGCAATTTCCACACCTCCGACATGGCCTCATATAGTTGACGAGCCAGCGGGCACCGAAGAACAGGGTGGAAATTATCTTCAGTTTCCACAGCACAGACCGGACACAGACTTGATACTTCAAGCCCTCGTCTTTGTTTGTTCTTCCACGTTGGGAGACTCTCCGTACATAACCGCCACGCAAAATTCTGAAACATTTCTCACAGATTTGAGTGTCTTTCTTTCTAATGCATAGTTCCTCCAATTTTTATTCTCTTTCAACAATCTGAAGAACAATATAGGGAAATTTTACTCCACATGAATCACAGTCAAGATCAAAACATTTCTCACAGATAACCCATCGGTTTAAACATTTGTAGTGATATATTTAATACCACCATCGCCTACCTTTTTGGAGTTTAAGCTACCAAACATTTGAGCTTGGCCCATGCCATGCCGCCCCCACAACACACAAACAAGGTACTCCACAAAACTGCAAAGCCCTAACATCCGCCGCAAACGGAACATTCTATGATGACTGCCACAAAGGCTAATGACTTGCAAAAAATTAGAGTGATAGCCATCCAACATAAGTGCGAACATGGCGAATTCTACTAGAAAAGCATTGTCCTCCGCAGGGTGATATACAACACATTATATGGTCACGTACTCCAGACTTCCCAGCAGCAACTAAACACTAGAACACTACAATGTTGAATTACCAGAGCTCCTAACACATGGAGTACGCGATACTAGCAGTGGCCAGTGGACCAATCTACAGTCATGACTATAGGTATAACCCAGAACTTATCAGCAGCCATAAACTTCAGCAAAGAGTCAGCTCTTGTAATTCCATTCAGGGTTACGTCTGTTAATAAAGAAACCAGTGTTCCACCAGATAAGCTGCAGAAAACTAGAACTTGAATGCGGCTGTGTAGATGTCTATCAATATTAAGCACACTAAATTATAAATTTGTATGTACTGATCTATGTACAGTAGTAGTAGTGGTAGTATACCAACATGGCAAGGCTCACTACAATGCCGCTGCAACTAGACCAGGGAGAGGTATTATTTAGATCAAGAGTGGGAACGGACAACAATTGCAACTCAGCATATGAGGCATAATTCTTCTTGGCCCGCATGACAGCCTAATTTGGATGGCTGAGTGCCTCAAAGTCAAAGGTGCAAATTCGATGTACATGGTGGCTAGCTCAAAACTAGCCACTGAATTGCAGAACACCTGATGGTAAAAGATTGCCTAATCAGTAGGAACTTCACATATGGAAACCATCTTGAGCTCACAAGCCCCACATATTCTCATGAATTACACTATGATGACCAGTGGACAGAGCAAGGCATGGCAATCTGTAAGCAATTACTATTGCTCTTTTCTAATACGTGGAATTGATCATTTTATTATCATTACTTCGTAACAAAAGCATATGGTAGGAGCTGCACCAGTTGTCTACTCACACAAATTTAAGTTCCATGACGGTCCCAATTTTATCATGAATGCTAATACAATGACTAGAGGAAATAGAAAAATCCTTGTTGGATAATATACAATAATACTCCATCTTATCAAATATCAACACCAGTAGGCAGTAAACTAAGATAAATGATTCCATCATTCGCAAAAAAGAAAAAGATAAATGATTCCATGTATCTGTGAGTCATGTGATCTTTTCAATTGATGACTGATGTGCATATTTCAAATCAAAGGGGAAGAGATATATGTATATACCTCAACAAAACTGCGATGGTGCTTTCCGGTCCGCCAGGTCCTCCCTCCAGACACCAAGTGCTAGAGCTGGAATGATGAGAATGCAAGATATCGCGTGCATACCAAAAATCCCCACATCTGCGACTACTAAACCAACCATTTCTCCCTGAGATATTGATCCCTCCACATGTGACATCATCGCCAACAGAAGACCAGTCACAAGTAGCAGGAAGAAGGGCACATCTGTGATCAATCCAAGCACCGCGGCACGGGGTAGCCTAAACGAGTGATTTGCAGCTGACTCCCACGCGATTTCCCCGGCGCGCTAAGAAGGACAACAATTTCAACAAAAACACATGAATGTGAATGAGTATATATGGAATTAATGGTTCGAAAATGGAAGGATGCAGATGAAAGTGATGAACTCAAATGGAAACACTACTGCTACTCATCCACTAGCGTATATATATATCATGTAAATCTTCTTGGCCCTACTCAATTTCCTACAGCTTCCTTGTCTTGCTCGCGCTGGCCGCCCTGCTGCTGTGCGGCCTGTTCTATCTGGATCCGGTTCAGCATTCAAAAAGGGGGCGGAGCCCTCGCCCCAGGCGCGGCGCGCCACGACCTGCGCAGCCGAGGCCGCGGAGATGACCCACGCGGCCGCGAACCACAGGTAGGGGAGGGCCCCCGCCGCGACGCAGAGGACGCGCCCCAGCGCCAGCATCGGAGCGAGGGCGAAGCGCACGAGCGCCAGCACCACGACGACGGTCCGCGCCGGCGGGGGCAGCGAGGGAAGCACCGCGTCGGCGACGGCCATCGATCGGCACGGGAAACCCTGGCTCCTGGAAGGTTCTCGAAGCTTCGAAAGGGGCGGAGTCGGAGTGCCTGGGTTGGCGCGGCGAGGGGGGCGGGGGGTTTGTGGGAAACGGGGATTAGCATTAGCGACGAGCGAGCACGGGATGGGGTTTTCCGGCGAGCTCTTTCGTTTGCGGGTTCTGTTCTGACCCATTTTCTCTAGCCCGAACGGTAGAATTCAAGTAATTTGTTTTGAACTTTGATGGAGTAGGGGCGTATATTAGTGTGTTTGCTGTAATATTCATCCGCCTGGAATTTCGCAGGTTCAGTCAAAGGGCGGGCATTGGGCGACCAAAGGGGGTAGGAACACCACTTATTTTTAGTTCTCACAAAAGGAGAAAAAAGAATAGTGTGATCCTTTTTCTTTTTTAGCAAAATAGAATAGTGTGATCCTTGACCATAACAATAACATGTTTTGCAATCCTGGTGATATTGTTTTTTTTTCTCTAATTTGCCTAGTTATCATTATGTTCTTTCACGCCTTGGCAATAACCTATTGAGGGCATGCCAGACAAAGAAGAAATTCTACAGGTTCTCAAAGGAACTAAGAATAATGCGTCTTCAGTACCGGATGGCCTTAATGTGGCTTTCTATCTCTCAGCTTGGAAATTGATTGATGATGTTGTAACCAAGTTGGTCCGAGGTTTCTATTCCCTCGGATAAAATATGGATCAGAGGGAGTATATTAGTCGCCCTCGGATAAAATAACATATATTACATTGATTCTGAAAAAAAAAGATAATGCCAAAAGTCTTCAAGAGTTTAGACTCATTAGAATTTGTAATGTACTCCTCCCTGATCACATATATACATGAACGATGAATCTCAGCAAAGCTTTTATTCAAGGTAGGAGACTTGCCAATAATATTATTGTTGCCCAGGAAAACGCTCACTCATTTCAGCTACCTCCCTGGAAACACAAAGCCTTAACGCTTCAATAGATCTTGCTGAAGTCTTTGATAGGATAGAGTGGAGCTTCATCAGGACGGTGTTGCTATGTAAAGGGTTGCATGGTCATTTTGCGCATCTGATATTTGAATGCAAATCCTCTGCCACCTTTGTAGTTAACATTGTTCGACAACTTTAGGGGGTCTCGAGGTATCCGACAAGGTTGTCTCTGTTTCCATACCTTTTTATTCTCGCTGCCAACAAATTGTTGCTTTCCATGCAGGAGCCTTTAAATGTCAATCATTTCAGTGGCATTCAGTTGGGCCCCTCTTGTCCCCCTATCCACTCATTGATGTTCGCCGAAGATCTGATTGTTTGTGGTAAGGCAAATAACAATGATGCTAATCCTATTGCTCGCATAATTAATCAGTTCAATTTTGTCTTGGGTCAAACCCCTAACTGGAATAAATATGTCATCTTATTTAGTAAACACGCGGATAATACCGTTAGGAATTTAATTTAAAATATTTTTCCTGCTCCAAATATGGACCTTGGTACTATTCACCTTGGTCACCATCTCATTCCCCCGAGTAGGAATAGAGCTGCAACCTACAACTTTATTATTAACAAGTTTAAACCTAAACCACATGCAGGTAGACTCATCCTCATTAAATAAGTTTTTGCTTCTTTGCATGTTTACTACATGTCAACTATTCTCTTGAGCAAATGTAGCATAGCAAAACGTACTTCAATTGTAAGAGAATTTTGGTGGGCTGAAATCTAGAAAGTGAGTCCAATCTTATTTCCTTTAGAGCTTGGGAGGACATTTTAAAACCTACGCATGGGGGGGGGGGGGTATTAGAGATTTGTCCCTTATGAATATATCTTTGGTGACTATGGCTGCTTGGAGAATTATCGATAACCCTTCCTCCTTGATTGCCAACATCCTTAGAGCCATATTTTTCTATAGTTCTTCTATTTGGAAACCTAACTCTTGTGCTCCCAAGTCTACTTTTTAGGCCTCTATTTTTAAAATTCTTCCTCTTATTCTAAAATCTTGTCAACTTCCAATTGTTAATGGCAACACTTGCATATGGACTAGTCCTTGGTGCAAATGATGGGGAAATATCCATGGTCATCTTAAGCCTAATTTGGAGGGAGCTATCCTAGCATATTAGCAATCTTTGAAAACCCAATTCTAAACTTTGGGATGAAGATAAGCTCCTTGCTGACTCTTACTCCAAATCTTCCCCAAGTACAAATTTGCCTAACTGCCTACAGGTTTATCATCCTATGTTGATGCGACATTCAATCCTATTGTGGCGGCAGACAAAGCTTCTCTTGGAGTATTTCTAAGGAATGAGCTTACTGGTCATTCAATTTGCATACAAGCGGCATCCATGAATGTGCATCCGGTTTTGCAGATTACTTCTTGCGGCAGCAATTGCCAAGGCTATGAATTGGAGCTTTAAAAAAGATCAATCCTATTGTTACTATTCATCATCCAGCATGCAGAACAATTATTCTTCACCTGAGATAATCTTACGATCATTTCATAATTAAATTACGTTTAGAATTCAAATATTTACATTTTTATTGATTCACTACGTAAAATTTGACATAAGAAAATAAAAAATATAGGTCATAAGACAAGAAAATTTGCAGTTTATGTGTATTTTAGACTGTTTTTACATTTGTAATTTTACATAACATAAAATATTTTTTACGATGATTATATATTTTTTTACGGTCCCTTTTTGCGTCGGAAATTAGACAAAACTTACGGAACGTAAAATTACGGTGCATTGATGGTAAAATAGAGGGGGGGTGAAGAATAACTATTCCTCACCCAGGGTGACGAATAGCGCAACCATATATATATATATATATATATATATATATATATATATATATATATATATATATATATATATATATATATAAGACAACACTATTATCTCTACTCCTAATAGAGCAGTTGGTAGTCTCGCTTCCAGGGTTTTTTTCGTCCCACCTCCTATGGGTTTTTTGGTACCTCGTCCCACCTCACACTGAGCCGCCACGAACTGAAAAAACCGCGTACCGAAGCCCCCACCCGCCCTCACACATTCCAGGGTCTAACCTGCAATCGCACCCAAGACAATCCGGCGAAAAAAACCTACGAAAATTAACCAGCGAAAAAATCCTAATGGAGGAGTTGGTAGTCCGGTACGGTTTATTTTCAACACTTTCCTAATGACAAAAGATCACTGATCTAACTTTCCTACCTTAGTCAAATCAACGAATCTCTCTCATTAATGCAATTTGCTTTAGGAAACAAATAATAGATTCTTTCCTACCTTAGCCAAATCAACGGATCTCTCCCATTAATGCAATTTGCTTTAGCAAACAAATAATAGATTCTTTCCTACCTTAGCCAAATCAATGAATCTCTCTCATTAATATAATTTGCTTTAGGAAACAAATAATAGATTCTTTCCTACCTTAGCCAAATCAATGGATCTCTCCCATTAATGCAATTTGCTTTAGCAAACAAATAATAGATTCTTTCCTACCTTAGCCAAATCAACGGATCTCTCTCATTAATGCAATTGCTTTAGGAAACAAATAATAGATTTTCAGGAAAGAAATAATCCCTAATCTCTAATCTCTATCTCTAATCTTTAATTCTCTTATTATTATTATTATTATTATTATTATTATTATTATTATTAATCAATAATTAATATAATACCTAAAAGAAACGCAGCGTTCCGTTTCCCGTCTTACGTCGTCGAACCCTTCGTCGAGCCTCCCTCCCGTGCGCTGTTGGTTTTCCCTGCGTACGTTCCACCCCAAACGTGATTCGTTCTTCTTAATTACGTGGTCCCACCCTCATGCGATCCGGCGAAAGAACCAGCAAAACCGTCATACCCACGCACGCAAGCAACGAAAAATCCACACAAGACGTGTCTCCTCCTCCCTGTTCAAACCCTAGCTGCCCCTTCCCAGTTGACGCCGCTAGCGAGTAGCGCGTAGCACAGGCACCAGTGCGGCCCTTCCACGGCCCCCCTTGACCTCACAATGAAACAGCTCATCGGCATCGACGACGAGCTGGTGCGTCCGGTGTTGATTCCTGTGGATGGGTCAAGCAGGACAGAGGGCGGTGGATCCGGGACACAGCCATGAAGTCTGCTTCGATGCGCGCCCAGTATTGTCTCAAGTGCATGGGTCGATCCTGGACGGCGGGCGATGGATCAAGGACGTACATAGCAGCTTTCACCTACGCAAACGGCTGACTACTCAACCTCCTCTCGGCGGTGGCAGCGGCCAGGTCTGGTTAGCTACCATTTATCTTTAATACATGCCATGAAAGGCGATCAAGAGGAGCAATCATAATCAGCAAGGTGTTCCAGGGCTACGAGCGCCAGTACTGCGACTCTGTGTCTGCAAGGTCTTCGCCAAGATCACCACCCTCTCTTCCCGTGCCTATTTCTATTCGCTGTTGTTGGTTTCGCCTTACATGGTGAGATCCAAGCAGACAAGATGAAGCAGAGGCTCTCTGAGATCCAGTCTGACGTGCAGGATACTGAATCGCTGGTAAATACTAGATTGTGTTTTATGATTTGATCATCCATTCCGCTGCCTTACATACTGCCTTTGGGACATTTGGCAGGTGGAGGCTTCATTTTGGATGTAGGTGAATGTGTGATTTCTGGAAGCTCTGTATATTAACTTCATGATCTGCTCTTGATTTCCTTCTTGGGGACTAGATTTGAAGATTTGCCAGCTACACCATCTAAAAATCAGGTTGCTGATCCGGGTACATTGCTACTCGGCCTTGCGTTCAATTGAAGTTTTCTGAGATCAACTCTTCTGAAACTTCAAAATGAGTAGTCCTCGTATTTTGAGGTTGCTACTTGCACATTGTTCATATTTCTGTCAATTTTGTTCCATTATTTTGCACTCTATCTGCCAATTTGATTGCATGGTATAGGGTGCGATGGTGGCGTGGGCGCCGCACGGGGTAGGAGCAGTGCCCTGCACAGGCCAGCCCATGCCGGGAGCTAGCATCGCGCCAACGCCTCCATGAACGTCGCCATGACGCGTTGCATGGTGTCCCTGTCGGGTGTGCCCCCCAACATCGCGATGTGTGCTCAAGCATGTCGTTTGTGGCTTCAAGCAGCCTGGTGGCCACCGTGGCATCGTGGCTAAACAAGAGGTTGGTGATAAAGAGCATGCACTCGTCCAGGCGGATATGGCGGAGCATCCACGGCGATGTGGACGCGGCTGCAGCCGTGGCCGGATGGAGAAGCCTTAGGTCCTGGTAGACTATCTACTGATGGCATAATCCTCCAGAGCTGAAAGGATCGATATGGTTGACTAGAGGGGGGAGGTGAATAGGAAACCACCAATTTTTACTTTTCTTTACCAAATTAAACTTTGCATCAAAGTAGGTTTTCTAGATGTGCAACTAGGTGAGCAACCTATATGATGCAATAACAACAAGCATACAAGCAAGCAAGAGAAGTAACACTAAAGAGCTTGCACAAGTAAAGGTAAGAGATAACCAAGAGTGGATCCGGTGAAGACGAGGATGTGTTACCGAAGTTCCTTCCTTTTGAGGGGAAGTACGTCTCCGTTAGAGCGGTGTGGAGGCACAATGCTCCCCAAGAAGCCACTAGGGCCACTGTATTCTCCTCGCGCCCTCACACAATGCGAGCCGCCGTGATTCCACTATTGGTGCCCTTGAAGGCGGCAACCGAACCTTTACAAACAAGGTTGGGGATCTCCACAACTTAATCGGAGGCTCCCAACAAAACCACGAAGCTTCACCACAATGGAATATGGCTCCGTGGTTGAGGGAGTCCTGGATTAGGGGGTGTTCGGGTAGCCGGACTATACCTTCAGCTGGACTCCAGGACTATGAAGATACAAGATTGAAGACTTCGTCCCGTGTCCGGATGGGACTTTCCTTGGCGCGGAAGGTAACCTTGGTGATGCGGATATTCAACATCTCCTACCATTGTAACCAACTCTGTGTAACCCTAACCCTATCCGGTGTCTATATAAACCGGAGGGTTGTAGTCCGTAGGGCATCAACTCCATATACAACAATCATACCATAGGCTAGCTTCTAGGGTTTAGCCTCCTTGATCTCGTGGTAGATCTACTCTTGTACTACCCATATCATCAATATTAATCAAGCAGGAGTAGGGTATTACCTCCATCGAGAGGGCCCGAACCTGGGTAAAAACATCGTGTCCCTTGTCTCCTGTTACCATCCGGCCTTGACGCACAGTTCGGGACCCCCTACCCGAGATCCGCCGGTTTTGACACCGACATTGGTGCTTTCATTGAGAGTTCCTCTGTGTCGTCGCCTTTAGGCCCGATGGCTCCCTTGATCATCAACAACGATGAGGTCCAGGGTGAGACTTTTCTCCTCGGATAGATCTTCGTCTTCGGCGGCTTCGCACTGTGGGCCAATTCGCTTGGCCACCTGGAGCAGATCGAAAGCTACGCCCCTGGCCATCAAGTCAGGTTTGGAAGCTTAAACTACACGGCTGACATCCGCGGAGACTTGATCTTCGACGGGTTCGAGCCACGGCCAAGCGCGCCGCACTATCTCGAGGGGCATGATCTAGCTCTGCCTCCGGACAGTGTCCTGGTGGCCGCACATGCACCGGTTCCAACCCCTAACTCGGAGCCTATTGCGCCAATCGAGGATGAGCGGTTGGACGTCACCTCGGGGGCTGCGATCTCAAAGGCGATCGAGCCGAGCGCCAGCCCCGCACTCTGCATGACCCGTGACTCCGAGGATCCGGACTCCTCCCCGGACTCCGAACCCCCCGCGCCCCTGCCAATCGAATCCGATTGGGCGCCGATAATGGAGTCCACCGCCGCGGACATCTTTCAGCACTCGCCTTTTGGCGACATCCTGAATTCTCTCAAGTCTCTCTCTTTATCAGGAGAGCCCTGGCCGGATTACGGTCAGCGAGGATGGGATACAAACGATGAAGAAGTTCAAAGCCCACCCACCACCCACTTTGTAGCCACTGTCGACGATTTAACCGACATGCTTGACTTCGGCTTCGAAGACATCGATGGTATGGACGATGATGTAGGAGACGAACAGGAACCAGCACCTGTAGGGCGCTGGAAGGCCACCTCGTCATATGACATATATATGGTGGATACTCCAAAAGATGGAGATGGCGATGGAACAGCGGGGGATGACACCTCCAAGAAATAGCCAAAGCGTCGGCGTCAGCGGCGCCGCTCTAAATCCCGCCAAAGCAAAAACGGTGATTCCGGCACGGGAGATAATACTACCCCGGATAGCACAGAAGAACACCCACCCTAGCAAGATTCGGCACAGGAAGATGGAGAAGCCAACCCTCATGAGAGAGCGGCAGATCGAGAGGTCGAGGATGATAACTATATGCCTCCCTCCAAAGACGAGGCAAGCCTCGATGACGACGAATTCGTCGTACCATCAGACCCCGCCGAACAAGAGTGTTTCGAACGCAGGCTTTTAGCCACGGCAAGCAGCCTCAAGAAAAAGCAGCAACAACTTAGAGCTAACCAAGATTTGCTAGCTGACAGATGGACCGAAGTCCTTGCGGCCGAAGAGTATGAACTCGAACGCCCCTCCAAGAGTTACCCAAAGCGCAGGCCGCTACCCCGATCAGAGGAGGAAGCACCTACATCACTAGGCACGACATGGCAGACCGGCCACCTCGCGGCCGCGACAGAGAAGCCTCTCGGCCCTCCACCCAAGCCATGCCCCAACGCCGCTCAACTAAGGCACGGGAAAATGCGCCAGACCTGCGAGACGTACTGGAGGATAAGGCAAGACAAACAAGATCGATCTACGTATCGGGCAGGTGCCCTACGACATGTGACAATGATCTTCACTCCGAATACAACAAATCCTGTCGGGCCGAACACAACAGACATAGCTCTTCCGAGCTGCGTTGTGATATAGCCCAGTACAGAGGCGCTGCACACCGGCTATGCTTCATGGATGAAGTAATGGATCATAAAATCCCAGAGGGTTTCAAACCCGTAAACATCGAATCATACGATGGCACAACAGATCCGACGGTATGGATCGAGGATTATCTCCTTCACATCCACATGGTACGCGGTGATGATCTACACGCCATCAAATACCTCCCGCTCAAACTTAAAGGACCGGCCCGACATTGGCTTAATAGCTTGCCAGCAGACTCAATCGGTTCTTGGGAGGACCTGGAAACCGCATTCCTCGACAATTTCCAGGGCACTTACGTGCGACCACCGGATGCCGACGACTTAAGCCACATAATTCAGCAGCCAGAGGAATCGGCCAGGCAATTCTGGACACGGTTCCTAACAAAGAAAAACCAGATAGTCGACTGTCCGGACGCAGAGGACCTAGTGGCCTTCAAGCATAACATCCGCGACGAGTGGCTTGCCCGGCACCTGGGACAGGAAAAGCCAAAATCTATGGCAGCCCTCACGACACTCATGACCCGCTTTTGCGCGGGAGAAGACAGCTGGCTAGCTCGCAGTAACAACTTATCAAAGAACCCTGGTAAATCGGATACCAAGGACAAAAGTGGCAGGACACGTCGGAATAAGAAAAAACGCCGCGTTAGCAGCGACAACAATGAAGACACGGCAGTCAACGCCGAATTCAGAGGCTATAAATCCGATCAGCGGAAAAAGTCATTCAAAAAGAATACTCAGGGCCCGTCCAGTTTGGACCGAATACTCGACCGCTTGTGCCAGATACATGGCACCCCCGAAAGGCCAGCCAATCACACTAACAGGGATTGTTGGATGTTCAAGTAGGAAGGCAAGTTAAGAGCCGAAAACAAAGACAAGGGGCTGCACAGCGACGACGAGGAGGAGCCCAGGCCGCCGAACAACAATGGACAGAAGGGCTTTCCCCCACAAGTGCGGACGGTGAACATGATATATGCAACCCACATTCCCAAGAGGGAGCGGAAGCGTGCACTACGGGACGTATACGCGATGGAGCCAGTCGCCCCAAAGTTCAACCCATGGTCCTCCTGCCCGATCACTTTTGATCGAAGGAACCATCCCACTAGCATCCGTCATGGCGGCTTCGCCGCATTGGTTCTCGACCCAATCATCGACGGATTTCATCTCACAAGAGTCCTCATGGACGGCGACAGTAGCCTGAACCTGCTTTACCAGGATACAGTGCGGAAAATGGGCATAGATCCCTCAAGGATTAAGCCCACAAAAACGACCTTTAAAGGCGTTATACCAGGTGTAGAAGCCAACTGTACAGGCTCAGTAACACTTGACGTGGTCTTCGGATCCCCGAACAATTTCCGAAGCGAAGAGTTAATCTTCGATATAGTCCCGTTTCGCAGTGGCTATCACGCCCTGCTCGGATGAACCGCATTCACAAAGTTCAATGCGGTGCCGCACTATGCATATCTCAAGCTCAAGATGCCAGGCCCTCGAGGAGTAATCATGGTCAACAGAAACACCGAACGCTCCCTCCGTACGGAGGAGCACACGGCGGCACTCACAGCGGAAGTACAAAGTAGCCTTCTTAGGCAATTCTCCAGTCCGGCCGTTAAAAAGCCAGACACTGCCAAGCGCGCCCGGAGTAACCCACAGCAGGACCACATGGCACGCTCTGAGCAAGCTTAGCAATGCAGCCCCAACCCTAGCTCTCGCGACATAGCGAAACCAGTGCCTCGCGTACATAACTACGCCCTTGAAATACCATGGGCACAGGGGAAGGGGCACAATAACGGCACGCCCAAAATACGACTTAAAACGTACTAGGGGCTGCCGGATTCTTTTTTTAATTTTTTCTTACTTTCAGGACTCCATACTTCAGACGACCTGTTCGGCAATTCGACTACCGCACAAACGATGCAAGATCCAGGGAGGCAGACAAGCCATGCCGCATGATGGAACTCCCAGGTGGTCTCTGTTACGAGCAGTATACCTGTTTTGAATACAATTCCGCGGCCTGCCCCTGGTCAGGACATGTTAAATAGTCCAATATCTTTTTGCTTATCGCACTATTTATATTGTTCGGCTTTGATAAATAGTCTCTCTATAAACAATGCATAGCTTTTTGTCTATTTTTTGCATTATCCTCTTTTCACATATATGTTTATTAAATGACATGATGGCACCCATACACCATGGTACGGCGAACACGCCAGGGGCTTCAGTACCCCTCATTATGGTGTGAGAAGTACGTACACTTTCACAAGTGCGGCACCCCGAACTTATAGCACTATATGCATCGGCTCTAAATCATGATTTGGGTCAATAGTTGGGTTTGCCCGGCTCCTATGTTTTGGTGCCTTACGTTCCGCTATATCGGCTAAGGTAGCACTAGGAGAACCACTGCGATTGTGCCCCGGTTCAGCTGGGTTAAGCACCTCAGTGGAGAAAGCTAAAACTGACTGTCATGATGAGGCGAGAGACCGGTCGCTGTTCGAGAGGTTTTTTGAGTCCCTAAAGACTTATGCCGCTTCGAGCGAGGAGCTGGCTTTGTCCGGCCAAGGCGTGGATAGCGCCCTGAACTCGGTCCTCCGAACTAGGGGCTTCGCCGAAATTTAAAATTATAGAGTTCTATGGCTAAGTGAGAGTGTTCAAGCATTATAGTCCGATTGCCTGGTTCGTTGTGCTGAGCGCCTCCCTCGAAGGACCCAACTATGGGAAAAAGAGCGCCCAGGTTTATCCCGAACACCCCAGCACTAGTGGCATGGGGGCAGAAGCCGACGACTGGCCATCTCTCAATTTTTTGATAAACGGCTGCACAGAAAGTAATATTTTAAATTCAATAAGCACTGCTTAGCACATATGAACAAGTTTTCAGCGCACAGAATAAACATGAGCGAGTTTATTCAAAAATCACATCCTTGGTACATTCATCCGCCACAAGGCGGGCACCAGCAAGAACATCCTTGTAGTAGTTCTCGGGCTTGCGATGCTCCTTCCCCGGCGGCGGCCGTCCTTCACAAGCTTCTCAGCGTCCAGCTTACCCTAGTGCACCTTTGCACGGGCAAGCGCCTGATGGGCACCTTCGATGCAGATGGAGCGCTTGATGACCTCGAGCCTCGGACATGCCTCCACCAGCTGCCGCACCAGCCCGAAATAGCTCCCAGGCAGGGCCTCTCCGGGCCACAGCCGAACTATGAAGCCTTTCATGGCCTGTTCGGCCGCCTTGTGGAGCTCGACCAGCTGTTTCAGCTGGTCGCTCAAGGGCACAGGGTGTCCGGCCTCAGAATACTGAGACCAGAACACCTTCTCCGTCGAGCTGCCCTCTTCAACTTGGTAGAATGCGGCGGCGTCGGATACGCTGCGGGGAAGATCTGCGAATGCCCCTGGAGAGCTCCGGATTCGGGTAAGTAACAAGTAGTTTACTTTTATATTTCTGCTTTGCATAAAGAATGCCTTACCCGCTGCTATCTTCCTCATCTCCTACAACTCTTGGAGGGCCTTTTGGGCTTCGGCCTTGGCAGACTTGGCAGTCTCAAGGGCCGTCGCGAGCTCGGATGCTTGTGCCTTTGACTCAAGCTCCAAACTCTCATGTTTTTTCATGAGAGCCTGAAGCTCTTGCTGCACCTCGCCGACCTGAGCCCCAAGTCTGTCTCGCTCGGTGCGCTCCGCGGCCGTTTTCTTTTTGGCCTCAGACAGCGCCTGCTTAAGGGTCGCCACCTCAGTCGTGGCCCCTATAATAAGCAGTACAATCCTGTTATGTTTTTGCAATCACGCCTTTTTATAGGCACTTTTTCTTTAAGGTATTTCTTACCTTCCTTCTCCTCGAGCCGCCGCTTGGCAAGGCCGAGCTCTTGCTCGGTCCGCTCGAGGTCCTGCTTCAGGACACCCACCTCCGCAGTCAGTGCGGCGGTGGATAGCAGCGAAGCCTGCATACGCATATTGACTCTTTTTTGTTAGACTCCTGCGATATTTAATAGATCCTCTATTTGGCTTTTCTTTCCGAATGCCAAACAGAGCATCAGGGGCTACTGTCTATGCGGTAATATTTTTACATATTTTTACTTACCTCGAAGCCTGTTAGAAGGCTAGCGCAAGCTTTAGTCAGTCCGCTCTTGGCAGACCGAACCTTCTGGATCACCGTACTCATAATAGTACGGTGCCCCTCGTTGATGGAGGCGCCGTCAAGCACCTCCAGCAGATTGTCCGGCACCTCCGGTTGGACGGAGGCCGCCGGCTCAGAAGGCTTGCTCCTCTTGGAAGGAGTTCGCCTACCGCGGTCCGGAACTGTGGAAGATTCCGGCGCAGTGTCCGGCACAATGCCGGACTTGGAGCCCTGGGGGACCTTATCCCCTTCACTCCTGGAGTCCGGGAGGTTGCCTTGCGGCTCCTCCGGGACCACCTCCTCCTGCCTCGGAGCTTGTCGCGACGCCACTTTGGCATCGTCTGCAGTGCGGGGGGAGACAACGGGCGGAACTGAGTTCACGTCCGATGAGTCCAGGGAGCCGCCCGACGATTCATTGAATTCGGCCCGGGGCAGGCTGCATAATTACGTTCGACATTAGGGAAAGCTGTGCAACAAAGGAACATCATGAGTTACTCTGATATCCGAACTTACGATTTCGCCGGACGCTTGGCCCTGTTTGGCCACTCCTCTTCGCCCTCTTCGGCATCGGGGGAGTAGTCCGGCGGAGGGGTCTTCCTTTTCCTAGACCCCTCGGCCTCCCCCGTAGGGGCGGCCTTCCTCTTCTCTCCTCCCTCCGCTGGGGGGGAGAGTTTTCTTCTTCCTCCTTATTTTCACGGGAAGAGGGCGTCTCGGACTCGTCGGATGACGAGTCCAACACCACCACTTTACGGGCACTCTTTCGAGTCCCCGTGGTCTTCTTCTTCTTGGCCTTCTTCTCTGGCACCACATAAGGCGCCGGAACCAGCAGCTTCACTAGTAGAGCTGGGGCTGGGTCTTCGGGCAGCGGAGCCGGATAGTTAATCGGTCCGGATATCGCCCGCCAAGCCTGTCAAAGGTAAGGGAGTTTAGATCCCGCATAGAGTAAACTATGAAAAAAGCTTAACATCTTGTAAAAGGTGAAGATAGCTTACCTCGCTAGCGTGACGCTGCAAGCTGTATCCGCGGTCCTCGGAAGCGGATGCGGGAGCCTCGGCGCCCTTGAATAGCACCTTCCAAGCATCTTCGTACATCGTGTCGAAGAGCCTGCTAAGGGTTTGGTGCTGCGCCGGGTCGAACTCCCACAGATTAAAATCCCGTTGTTGGCACGGGAGGATCCGGCGGACGAGCATAACCTGGATTACATTAACAAGCCGGATTGGCTTGTTCACCAGGGACTGGATGCATGTTTGCAATCCGGTCACCTCTTTTTCGTCACCCCACGACAGGCCCGTCTCTTTCCAGGACATAAGCCGCGTGGGGGGTCCGGATCGGAACTCGGGGGCTGCGATCCATTTTGGATCGCGTGGCTCGGTGATGTAAAACCACTCGGATTGCCACCCCTTTAGGGTCTCCACAAAAGAGCCCTCGAACCATAGAATGTTGGCCATCTTGCCCGCCATGGCGCCTCTGCACTCCGCCTGGCTGCCACGCACCACCTTGGGCTTGACGTTGAAGGTCTTGAGCAGAGGCCGAAATGAGGGCGGACGCGGAGGAAAGCCTCGCACATGACGATAAATGCCGAGATGTTGAGGATGAAGTTCGGGGCCAGATCGTGGAAATCCAGGCCGTAGTAGAACATGAGCCCCCGGACAAATGGGTGGAGTGGAAAACCCAGTCCACGGAGGAAGTGGGGAAGAAATACTACCCTCTCATGGGGCCTTGGGGTGGGGAGAAGTTGCCCCTTTTCGGGAAGCCGGTGCGCGATGTCCTTAGACAGGTATCCGGCCTTCCTTAGCTTCTTGACTTGGCCCTCCGTAGCGGAGGAGACCATCCACTTGCCTCCCGCTCCGGACATTGCTGGAGAAGGTTGAGGTGGGAAGTGCGGGCTTGGGCGCTGGAGCTCGAGCGCGCAGGAGATGGATAGGCAAAGGAGGAAGAAGGCGTAGGTAAAAAGGTGGATCCTTATCCCCTTATATGGGCGGATGCGGTTGTGCGTCCCCGCCAGCCTAGTAAAACTCGCTTGCCTCCCAAGCGCCATGATGAATGGCGCGGTTGGGTTACCCACGTCCGTATTGATGAGAATCCCATAAAAGGGGTACACGATCTTTGCTTTCACAAGACGTGCCAAGGAAACCGCCTCGCAAAACGTGCTGAGGTGGAAAAGTAAAAACGATTCGAGTAAAGGACTTGGTCGTAGTGTGATGACGCACTGCGGAATACGTCAGCAGATTTGATTTGTGTTAATATCATTCTCTCTATGGCAATATGTGGAAACTTATTTTGCAGAGCCGGACACTACTCTTGGTGTTTACAATCTTCTATGAAGGACTTGGAGGAGGAACCCGCCTTGCAATGCCGAAGACAATTTGCGCGCCGGACTCGTCGTCATTGAAGCCTGGTTCAGGGGCTACTGAGGGAGTCCTGGATTAGGGGGTGTTCGGGTAGCCGGACTATACCTTCAGCCGGACTCCAGGACTATGAAGATACAAGATTGAAGACTTTGTCCCGTGTCCGGATGGGACTTTCCTTGGCGTGGAAGGCAACCGTGGCGATGCGGATATTCAAGATCTCCTACCATTGTAACCGACTCTGTGTAACCCTAACCCTATCCGGTGTCTATATAAACCGGAGGGTTGTAGTCCGTAGGGCATCAACTCCATATACAACAATCATACCATAGGCTAGCTTCTAGGGTTTAGCCTCCTTGATCTCGTGGTAGATCTACTCTTGTACTACCCATATCATCAATATTAATCAAGCAGGAGTAGGGTATTACCTTCATCGAGAGGGCCCGAACCTGGGTAAAAACATCGTGTCCCTTGTCTCCTGTTACCATTCGGCCTTGACGCACCGTTCGGGACCCCCTACCGAGATCCACCAGTTTTGACACCGACAGTGGTGACCTCAACCGTCTAGGGTGCTCAAACACCCAAGAGGAACAAGATCCGCGAGGGATGAGTGGGGAATCAAAAATCCCTTGGTGGAAGTGTAGATCGGGGCTTTCTCAACCACTCCCGAGCAAATCAACAAGTTTGATTGGCTAAAGAGATAGATCGGGCGAAAATGGAGCTTGGAGCATTTAATGGAGCTTGAGCAATAAAATGGAGCTTGAGGGGAAGAGGTAGGTCAAAGGGAAGAAGGGGACCCCTTTTTATAGTAGGGGCAACAATCCAACCATTGCCCCTCACCAACCAGCCCCACACAGGGCGGTACTACCGCTAAGAGGGGGCGGTACTACCGCTAGGTCAGTGGTACTGCCGCACCAGCCAGCGGCACTGCCGTGCAGAGGTGACTACTAGGGAATAGGACCCAACGTGGTACTACCGCGGTGGTAGGGGCGGTACTACCGCTCCTGAAACGGTACTACCGCCTCTACAACCGCAACTAGTGCCGCAAAACCTGTCACGAGAAAAAGACCCCTCGAGTCGAGGCGGTAGGAGCCAGACAGCCCAGCGATACTACGACAGCGGGGTCACAGGCGGTACTACCGTTGTGGAGCGGAACTGCCGCTTGTGACCCTTCGGCCGTACTACCGCTGTTAGTGCGGTACTACCGCTGGGACACTGAAGAGAGAGAGAGAATCTCTCCAAAGAGGCTGAGGACGAGGCGGTGGTGCCAGGCACCCCAGTGGTACTACTGCTGTGGAGTCATGGGCGGTACTACCGCTGTGGAGCGGTACTGCCGCTTGTGGCTCCTCAGCGGTACTACGGCTGGGTTGCGCGGTACTACCGCTGGGACCCAGACAGGACAAAGAAAAGCGGAGAGATCTTTTCAATGGAATGGAAAAGCTCGGAGGGTGAGAAGCTGATGTGTACGTGTTGATTCCACCCATGCAATGCCCCAGCGGACCCCCTCTAGATAGTACGGTGCCCTCTACGCAACTAGTCCACCGAGAGAGAAACGAAAGAGCTACACCGTCTTGAAGGACACTCAGAAGGGAAGAAAACGTCTCGTGCAAGGGGTGAATCTGTGAACTATTCAAAGCACATGATTAGTCCGCAAACATGTTGTCATCAATCACCAAAACTACCTGGAGAGAGATATGCCGTAACAGTCTCCCCCTTTTTGGCGGATTGATGACAACTAGGGATTTGAGCAAGGAAAATAAATAAATGTAAGAAAACTAAGAACTACAAAATATAGACGGGCTCCCCCAGAATGTGTGCACCTAGTGAGAGGAGCATTCGGAAAGCAAGACACACACATCCGGATCAACACTCCCCCTATATTTTATAGTCTAACAATTCTAAGCACAAGATATATGAGAAATGAGTATAAAACAGGACAAGCATGCAACTCATAATAAACTACAGTACTGAATAGACATAAGTAATAAGGTAGCGATAGGGAGCATATGTCTCACACCATATGTCTAGAACTTAGGTCTCACAGGCACCAAACTAAACCAAACAAAGACACCGAGAGAACACACAAGAAAACACAAGACGACACACACACTCAAAGCACGGCAACAACACAAATCCCTACACTCTCTCCCCCTTTGGCAGCGAGACACCAAAAAGGGCAAAGAGTGACGCTACGACTCCAGGTGATGGGAAGATGAGGATCTCGAACATCACATCTCAGCGTGATCGTCTGCATCTCCATCATGGGTCGAAAACTGCTCAGCATCGGAGTCGGTCCAAGGGCAATGCTGATGAATCCATTCCTCCTCTTCAGTGATCTGACCCTCAGAACCACTGGCAACTGTCGCTCCCATCTGACGCATGAGCTCCTTGTGGCATATCCTGGCATGCTTCTCCGCCACACAAGTCATGTACTGACCATGAGACTCCATGCAGAAGAGCTTCTTCATCTTGCGTTTAAGCTTCTGTGCCCATGACGGTTCTGAACTAGAGGGCCCAAAGTCCTCCTCGTGAACATCAGTGGCCGCCCCACCCTCGGTCCCCATGGCAGCAGCAGCAGACAGACCCCCTGTTTGAGGCGCTGGGGTGACCCAATTGTCCTTCTTCCTCAGACGCTTGATCTCATGAGAAACCAAGTCTCCAGTTTCTAGCAACACTCTGGGATAGATCTGTGCCCAGGCCCTCTCAATGAGCCTCATGATGAATGGACCATATATCGGGCACTTGCGCTCAGACACGGCAGAGAGAAGTTCAGACCACATGACATGAGAAATATCCAGGCTCTCTCCAGTGTTTGCTTCCTTCTCATGCTGACAGAACAGAAGCATGTCCACGAGATAAGAGTGGACCATATCCAGATTCCCGATGCGAGGAAAGAGAGTCTCATGGAAGATACGATGAAGAATGTCCAGATACGGAGACAACTCATAGGTTTTCTTCTCAGTCACTGGGTGAACTTTCACAGTGCAGTAGGGCCAAAGGGCTTGCTTGTGAGTGGACGTATCATTGCGGTGAGGGCGGAAACCGACTGGAGTCTCAAGCCCGTGATCCACCACATCAAGTAACTCCATGAAAGCCTTCCACTTGACGGAAAGCAGCTTGCCATTGGTCATCCATGTCAGAGTTCTGTCGGCATCTGTCCCAAGATGAACGGTGGCAAAGAATTGGGCCACCAAATCTGCATCAAAATCCTTGTTGAATTGCATGATCCTGAGAATGTTCAGCTGAGTGCACATCTGAAGGGCTTCGCCAAAGTACTCCGGGTCCTTCTCCATAGCATCAGTGTCAATGGAGCGATCATCAACAAAGAGATTCTTCTTGGCCTTGATCACATCAAAATAGATGGCAAACTGAAAACGGTTCCAGAACGGGCGGTTGACCAAAGTGGGTTCTTGGTCCACCTCATAGGGATTGCGGCGATGCTTTTCCCAAAACTCCTTGTTGGTCATCTCTGTCACAGTCTTCCCCTTTGGCTTGTTGGTGGATCTCTTTGATTCCTAAGGAGGTGGAGGAACACTTGCAGATGCACTTGCTGGAGGCGGTTGGGTGCTCGAGGAACCACCGGCTGACTCAGAGGTGCGGTAGCGTTTTGATGTTGCACACCCGGGGTTGATACGGCGAGCTTGATGCTCAGAATGGTCATCACCTGGAGCCAAACACAAGAACACGTAAAACAACCAGAAAGAACGATCATAAGCCAACAAACACAAAAAAAGGATCAAGGTAAGGCAGGAATATGATGGAATTTGGCATGCAGCGGGAGTACCGTGACATGCCCGCGGTAGTACCGCCCAAGCGGTAGTACCGCCCCAAAGAGAGCGGTAGTACGGCTCGAGGTCAAGCGGTAGTACCGCTCCAACGAGAGTGGTAGTACTGCTCGAGGCGGAGAAACAACAGTTTCCTACAGCACGAGGCGGAGAAACAGCGGTTTCCTACTACCGTGGTCAGATCCGGCACTACCGGCCTGCCAAATTCAAAAATATTCCTACCAAACTCTAATCGAGATAGTCTAGTTGCCTTCTCCAACCAACTCAAGCCTAGATTTAGCCAAAAATCTAGAGATGCTACCACCATTGCCCCTAAGAAACAAGATCTGAAAACGAGACAAAAGGAGACAAGGAACGGGGGCAATACCGGCATCCATGGCAAGAGAACGGGGCGGGGATCGACTCCACCAAAGGAAATGGAGAGGGACGCCCCGGAGGCGGAGATCCGCCGGAGCCCTCCCGCGGCGAGTTGAGGCTGGAGAGAGGAAGAGGAAAGAGGGAGCGAAGCGAATGGTTATGGGGGAGAAGAAACCTCCCCCTGCCCCGATATAACCCCCTGGTCCCGTCCCTTAGCGGTAGTACCGTGCTGGGGGGCAGTAGTACCGCTTATGAGCGGTAGTACCGCGCACCACCAGCGGTAGTACCGCCCAGCACGCAGCGGCAACCAAACAACATGGCTTTTGCTCGAAGGAAAGACAAGAATGGCAAGAAAAGAGAGCACACCAGCAAATGACCAAGACACACCTCTTCAAAAGAGGGCGGTGGCCGGGGCCACCTATGTTGGAGTCAAGAGGTATGGCACCGCGAAGATTTTAACCTTGGGCCCATGACCAAAACTCGTCTTTGAAACACAAGTACCATCAACAATGGCCAAAGTGAAAGACTTGATCAATTTATGCATAATGGGGGGAGGGAGAGTTCATTGAGAGAACAACACTCCCCCTATGTCCATGCCTGCACCTAAACTAGACAGCAAATTGAGCGTGGTGGGGTGTGCAAGGGTTCAAGCCACATTGCTCGAATCAATGATATTTAGCTCATGCCTTAACTCGCAAAATCTTGCTTCATCCAAGGGCTTAGTGAAAATATCTGCAAGGTTGTCATGAGTGTTGACATAGTTGAGCTCGATCTCTCCTCGCCCAATGTGATCTCGGATGAAGTGATACTGAATCTCAATATGCTTCGTCTTGAAGTGTTGCACCGGGTTGAGAGAGATCTTGATGGCACTTTCATTGTCACACCAAAGAGGCACTTTTTCACAAGTGACACCATAATCCTTTAAAGTTTGCCTCATCCATAGGATTTGTGCACAACAACTACCGGCGGTAACATACTCCGCCTCAGTGGACGAGAGAGACACACAACTTTGCTTTTTGGAAGACCAACTTACCAAAGAGCAACCAAGGAATTAGCACCCTCCGGAAGTGGACTTCCTATCCACTTTGTCTCCCGCCCAATCGGAATCCGAGTACCCTACAAGCTTGAAGTTTGATCCTCTTGGGTACCATAAGCCAAAGTTTGGGGTATGAGCCAAATATCGAAAGATTCGTTTGACCGCCACATAGTGACTTTCCTTAGGTGCGGCTTGAAACCGTGCACAAATTCCCACACTCAACATGATGTCTGGTCTAGATGCACAAAGGTAAAGCAAGGATCCAATCATGGAACGATATACCTTTCGATCCACCACTTTACCATTGGGATCTAAGTCAAGTTGGCACTTGGTGGGCATTGGAGTGGAAGCCGGCTTGACGTCACTTAGCTTGAATCTCTTGAGCATGTCTTGAGTGTATTTGGATTGATTGATGAAGGTTCCTTCTCTTCTTTGCTTCACTTCGAACCCTAGAAAGAACTTCAACTCTCCCATGGAGGACATCTCGAACTTTGAGGTCATGAGAGCGGCAAATTCCTCATTGAAATCTTTGTTAGGAGAACCAAAGATAATATCATCAATGTATAATTGGCACACAAACAACTCCCCTTTGACCTTCTTAGTAAAAAGAGTGGGGTCAATTAGCCCAACTTCAAAACCACGGTCTTGTAACAACTTGGTAAGGTGGTCATACCATGCACGTGGGGCTTGTTTAAGGCCATAGAGTGCCTTATCAAGTTGATACACATAATTGGGAAATTAGGGATCCTCGAACCCGGGGGGTTGCTTGACGTAAACCAACTCATTAATAGGACCATTAAGAAAAGCACTCTTCACATCCATTTGTTGTAACTTAAAGTTATGATGAGAAGCATATGCAATCAACATGCGAATGGATTCAAGACGAGCAATGGGAGCAAAGGTTTCACCGTAGTCGATACCCTCGACTTGGGAGTAGCCTTGTGCTACCAAACGAGCCTTGTTGCGAATGATAATCCCATGGGCATCTTGCTTGTTCTTAAATATCCACTTGGTTCCTATGACATTGTGATTCCCGTTCGGTCTTGGCACCAATCTCCACACTTTGTTGCGCTCGAAGTTGTTGAGTTCTTCATGCATGGCATTAAGCCAATCCAGATCTTCTAGTGCTTCATAGACCTTGTGGGGTTCCACACAAGAGACAAACGCGTGATGCTCACAATAATTTGCTAATTGTCTACGAGTGCTTACCCCCTTTCTTAAGGTTCCAAGCACATTCGTCATGAGATGATCCTTGGTGGAGAGCTTGGAAGCAACCTTGGCGACACGGAGCTCTAATTCCTCCTCGGGGGTGAGACGAGGAGTGGTCACTTGATCATCTTGAGCGTCGTCTTGGGCTTGTTCTTGTTCTTGAACTTGCTCGGAGGAGAGAACTTGAACTTGGGCATCACTTGATGTGTCAACACCGTCTTGAGTGTGATCTTGCCCTTGGTCATGTTCTTGAGGATGAGGGCCTTCATGTTGTTCTTCGGAAGCGTATGGGCCTTGGGTTAGCGATGGATCCACTTGAGTGGAGCTTTGTCCTTCTCCTTCGGCCACAAGGGGTTCCTCAATGGGTAGGATAAAGCCAACACCCATTCTTCTTATGGCTTGGGGAGGAATTTCATCACCTACATCACAAGTGCCACTTTGCTCCACTTGGGAGCCGTTATTCTCATCAAACTCCATGTTACACGTCTCCTCAATAAGTCCCGTGGATTTATTGAGGACACGGTAAGCATGAGAGTTTGTAGCATAACCAACAAATATGCCCTCATAAGCTCTAGCCTCAAATTTAGACAACCGAACACCTTTCTTGAGAATGAAACACTTACACCCGAATACCTTGAAGTACTTGAGATTGGGCTTTTTACCGGTGAGTATCTCATATGGAGTCTTGTTCAAGCCCTTGCGGAGGTAGAGCCGATTGGATGCATGACACGCGGTGTTGATGGCTTCGGCCCAAAAGTTGTACGGAGACTTGAACTCCGCCATCATGGTCCTTGCCGCATCCATCAACATCCGGTTCTTCCTCTCTGCAACACCGTTTTGTTGAGGGGTGTATGGTGCGGAATATTGATGCTTGATTCCCTCATCACTAAGAAATTCATCCAAGGTGTAGTTCTTGAACTCGGTGCCGTTGTCACTTCTTATTTTCAAGATCTTTGCATTGTGTTGACGTTGTGCTTCATTTGCAAAGTCAATGACGGTTTGTTGGGTCTCGCTCTTCCTCTTGAAGAAATACACCCATGTGTACCTTGAGTAGTCATCCACAATCACCAAGTAATACTTCCTACCTCCAAGACTATTGAAGGATGGAGGCCCAAAGAGATCCATGTGAAGGAGCTGCAAAGGCCTCTTCGAATAAATGATAGTCGTGGGAGGGTGAGCCTTCTCATGTAGCTTTCCTTCGATACAGGCACTGCAAGCACGATCTTTAGCAAAACTAACATTCGTTAGTCCACGAACATGGTCCCCCTTGAGGATACTTTGCAAAGATCTCATATTGACATGGGCTAAACGGCGATGCCAAAGCCATCCCACATCAACTTTAGCCATTAGGCATGTCGCGGTCTAAGTGGGTCGCTCTGAAAAGTTAATCACGTATAGACCGTTCTTGACATGCCCAACAAAAGCTACTTTAAGAGTCTTGCTCCACAAGAGGGCCACGGTATCGATATCAAAGAAAGTGGCAAAGCCCATGATTGCAAGTTGACGAACCGAAAGTAAATTGTATGCAAGGGACTCAACAAGCATGACCTTCTCGATCGTGAGATCATGAGAGATGACCACCTTGCCAAGTCCCAATACCTTAGAAGATGAGGCGTCACCCCACTCGACATTGGTGGGCATAGATGGAACCTTGTGCATGTCCACCACCAAGTCCTTGCTTCCGGTCATATGGTTTGTAGCTCCGCTATCGAGCAACCATGATCCACCACCGGAAGCAAACACCTACAAGAGATCAATGCTTGGTTTTAGGTAACCATTTTGTAATGGGTCCTTTGATGTTAGTAACAAGGGTCTTTGGAACCCAAATATACCATTCAATGTACTCATGAAGAGAAGCAACAAATTTGGAATAAACATGCCCATCACTAGCACGGCATAACACATAAGAAGGGTTAAAATCGCCGGCTTTGTTGGGAGGGGTGGCATTGCCCTTCTTGACATTGCCGCCCTTTGTAGTGTTCTTTTTCTTCTCCTCGGAGGCACTCTCTCCCTCCTTCACAAAGGTTTGCATGGGAGGAGGAGGTCTTTTGGTCTTGTCATTCTTCTTCTTGTTCTTGGAGTCGGGCACGTACCCAACCCCTTCCTTGGCCACAACTCCCCTTTGGTTGATCAAGAGATCATTGAGGTTCTTCTTGCCTTGTATGCAAGTCGCAAGACCTCTCTCAAGTTGCTCCTTCAACTTAGCATTTTCCTCAACAAGATGTATATGCTCACAACACGGGTTAGTAGCATTTGCATTGTCAATTAAAACCATATGAGGAAAAGTCGCTTTCTCCTTAGTTAGCTTCACTTGGAGTTGATCATGAGACTCCTTGAGACTAGCGTGAATACCCTTCAAGGCCTTGTGAGCCTTGTCAAGTATATCAAACTCCTCTTTGATTCTAGCAAGATCAACCCCAAGTTTGGCCTTCTCGGAATTTAGCACACGAGAAACAATGAGGACATGATCATAATCTTTCTTTAACTTAGCATGATCAACGTTGTGTGACTCCTCAAGAGCCAAACAAAGACCATGCTCTTCCTCAAGAGCATTGGAAAGATCCGAAATCTCATCGGCATAGTCACGACTATGCCCTTCCATCTTAGTGATGGTGTTTTCATGAGCCTCGATCATGTCATTGGCTTCACCAAGTTGTTCCAAGAGAGAAACAAAGTGCTTCTTGGATTTTCCCTTGAGTTTGCCCATAAAGTCCTCAAACTCATTAGCCTCCACATTATCTTCATCAAGTTCATTAATGCTATCCGCCGGAGAAGGATGATTAATGATGGTAGTTTTGATGTTGGAGGTTACCTTGTTGGTGGCTTTAGCCATGAGGCACTTGGCGGTGATGCTCTCATTGGGTGAGTCGAAGAGAGATACCCGTGGAGTCGTTCGCAATGGCAACGGAGGCCATGGCAACCGACTCATCACTTTCATCATCATCATCATCCTCATTGTACTCTTCTTGTACCACCAAAGCCTTGGGAGGAGTCTTCTTGGTGAAGTTGCTCTTGTTGGGGAACGACTTGGCCTTGTCCTTTCGGATGAGCTTGCCACCATTGTCTTCCATCTTCTCATATGGGCATTCCGCAACAAAATGACTCACGTTGCCGCAATTGTAGCAAGTCCTTACACGTTGCTTGCTCTTCGTGCCACTTGAGTTGTTTTTGCTAAAGTTTGGCCTCGAGTTTTTCTTGCTCCAAAATTGCCTTGAAGCAAGTGCCATGTGTTCATGATATGCATACTTCGTATCTTCGGGGTTGCTCTCCTCTTCTTCCTCTTCTTCTTCTTCAACAGTGAGCTTGGACTTCAATGCAAGGTTAGGCCTCTTTGCCCTTTGAGAAAAAACACCGCATTGTCGGCGGTCTTGTCCAAAATGTTCATGGCCACAAACTCATCCAACACTTCGCTTGAGGTCAAAGTGTGGAAGTCCGGTCTTTGACGAATGACGGAGGACATGGCCTTGTGATAGGGCATCATTGCCTTGAGGAATTTTTGCTTAATCCAATTGTCATCCGTGTCCTTGCTCCCGTGATCTCGTAGTGAGACCGCGAGTTTGGTTACTCTCCGATAAAGCTCACGAGGTTCTTCATCTTCTTTCATTGCAAACTCATCGGCCTCATCTTGTACCACTTCATAGTTGGAGAGTTGAATGCTTGTGCTTCCCGGTAGAGAGAGACAACACAATTCCATGCATCTTTGGCCAAGGCGAAGGGACGAAGATGAGGTAGGTCTTTGGGTGGAATTGCATCTTGAATGATGAAGAGAGCATTCTCATTGAATTGATTGTCCGCGGCTTCTCGAGGAGTGAAGTTGCTTGGATCATGTGGATAGAAACCTTCTTCAATGATTCTCCAAAGGTTAGTGTTCACATGATTTAAATGACGTTTAAAGCGGTAAACCCAAGAATCAAAGTCCTCATTTTTCACAATCTTAGGGGGAGGACCGGCATGATTCAAATGAGTGGAAGGAACCGGTCCACCATAAACAAGTGGTGGTTCCACATGGGCAAAGATGCCGGTGCCATTCTTACCACTAGAAGAAGGAGCCTTTTCACTACTAGCTTCCCCCTTGTCGGGGATAGCATCCGTCACCTTGTTGGCGGGGTCACCCACTTTCAACGGTGCAGTGGAAAGTTTAAGCCCCTCAAGAAATTTAGTAAACATCCTTTCAACTTCGGTCGTCATGGAGGTTTTCAATGTCTCCAAGGCCACATTGAACTCCTCACGAGAGACCGAGGTTCCCCCATCGCCCATAGACGAGATCGGATTCACACCGGAGTGTTCCTCCACACCGTCTACGGTATCAACCATACTCTTTGGACGATAAAGTGCTTAATAAAGAGACGAGGCTCTGATACCAACTAAAAGGATCGATATGGTTGACTAGGGGGGGTGAATAGGCAACCACCAATTTTTACTTTTCTTTACCAAATTAAACTTTGCATCAAAGTAGGTTGTCTAGATGTGCAACTAGGTGAGCAACCTATATGATGCAATAACAACAAGCATACAAGCAAGCAAGAGAAGTAACACTAAAGAGCTTGCACAAGTAAAGGTAAGAGATAACCAAGAGTGGATCCGGTGAAGACGAGGATGTGTTACCGAAGTTCCTTCCTTTTGAGGGGAAGTACGTCTCCGTTAGAGCGGTGTGGAGGCACAATGCTCCCCAAGAAGCCACTAGGGCCACCGTATTCTCCTCACGCCCTCACACAATGCGAGATGTCATGATTCCACTATTTGTGCCCTTGAAGGAGGCAACCGAACCTTTACAAACAAGGTTGGGGCAATCTCCACAAGTTAATCGGAGGCTCCCAACAAAACCATGAAGCTTCACCACAATGGACTATGGCTCCATGGTGACCTCAACCGTCTAGGGTGCTCAAACACCCAAGAGTAACAAGATCCGCTAGGGATGAGTGGGGGAATCGAAAATCCCTTGGTGGAAGTGTAGATCGGGGCCTTCTCAACCACTCCCGAGCAAATCAACAAGTTTGATTGGCTAGAGAGATAGATCGGGCGAAAATGGAGCTTGGAGCATTTAATGGAGCTTGAGCAATAAAATGGAGCTTGAGGGGGAAGAGGTAGGTCAAAGGGAAGAAGGGGACCCCTTTTTATAGTGGGGGCAACAATCCAACCGTTTCCCCTCACCAACCAGCCCCGCACAGGGCGGTACTACCGCTAGGTCAGCGGTACTGCTGCACCAGCCAGCGGCACTGCCGCGCAGAGGAGACTAGTAGGGAATAGGACCCAACGCGGTACTACCGCGGTGGTAGGGGCGGTACTACCGCTCCTAAAACGGTACTACCGCCTCTACAACCGCAACTAGTGCCGCAAAACCCGACACGAGAAAAAGACCCCTCGAGTCGAGGCGGTAGGAGCCAGACAGCCCAGCGGTACTACGGCAGCAGGGTCATGGGCGGTACTACCGTTGTGGAGCGGAACTGCCGCTTGTGACCCTTCAGCCGTACTACCGCTGTTAGTGCGGTACTACCGCTGGGACACTGAAGAGAGAGAGAAAATCTCTCCAAAGAGGCTGAGGACAAGGCGGTGGTGCCAGGCACCCCAGCGGTACTACTGCTGTGGAGTCACGGGCGGTACTACCGCTGTGGAGCGGTACTGCCGCTTGTGGCTCCTCAATGGTACTACGGCTGGGTTGCGCGGTACTACCGCTGGGACCCAGACAGGACAAAGAAAAGCGGAGAGATCTCTTCAATGGAATGGAAAGGCTCGGAGGGTGAGAAGCTGATGTGTACGTGTTGATTCCACCCATGCAATACCCCAGCGGACCCCCTCTTGATTGTACGGTGCCCTCTATGCAACTAGTCCACCGAGAGAGAAACGAAAGAGCTACACCGTCTTGAAGGACACTCCGAAGGGAAGAAAACGTCTCGTGCCAGGGGTGAATCTGTGAACTATTCAAAGCACATGATTAGTCCGCAAACATGTTGTCATCAATCACCAAAACTACCTTGAGAGAGATATGCCGTAACAAGAGCTACAATAGCCAGAAAGATGCCTTGCCATGGGGAAGCCTCGCTGCTGGAACCGCCATCAGTGATCTGATTTGAAGAGTCCAACAAGAGGTCAATGGAATTCTCATCTCCAATATGTTCGCATTCTAACATGTCCTTGTTGATTCAGCTATTACATTGTGTCACAATTCACCTGTTTTTCACCTTTTTCGTACTACTATGCAATGGAATGTCCATGTTTGCTAATTTGCAGATTGAATTGTTCTGATAAAATATGCTAATATATGTCACTTCTTTCTGAAAGGTATCCGGAACTCTTAACTGCATTGCTCCGGTGATAACTTTTTCTTACTGTTGCCATTCTGTGTTCCGGTCAAGATTTTCTTCTTTCACAGACATTAGAAGTCTAGAACTGGGATAAAAATAAATAAAATTTGGAATAAGCTAGAATCTTAATAATCTCCAATATCTGCTCCACATGTGTGGAATCAATCATCCAAATATATATATACTCAGATTGATGCAGCCATGCCCAATAAGAATCTTCATGTAAATAAATTGAAGGATTCTCTACTGATGAATAGGGAGCTGCACCAGACATCATATGGTCTTTTCATTTTCGTGGTAAGACTAGACTGACCTCAAGACTTAAGTATCTCGGAACCATGCTTTTCCTGCGTAGTTTTCAACATGCTATTACATGGTCTATTAAGTGCGTGTGAAGATTCTTGAATTTACCCTGACATTATGGAACCTTTGTGCTGAAACAATTAAATATGTTAATCTATAATGATAGCAATGAAGACACGCAGTTCCGTTATCAGTACAGTGCAGATGGTCATGTGGCCATTGTGGCCTATCTTCAGTATTGTGGTTAACATTGACAGGATTAATGTAATCTTCGAAACGACACGTTCCATTTTCCCTATGTATTTTTTTGTTCAGATGCCCTACTACTGTTTTATTGACTGCAGGCAATCTATTTTGTATGGTATGATTTTGTTTGTTGGAGAGATACTAGCTGCCCCTTTTCCACCTGTTAGTAAGTTTTGTAGCAGACTTCTTAATTGATATTATAGACTTTCTAAGGTAGACGTGGTATTTTCAGTTAGACTGATTTCTTGTATTTTATCCACTGTTATAGGAGTTTGTTACCTTTGTTTTTTGATCAAAAATTAAAATGTGCATGCATTGTCGAAGTTTGTGAAGTAGAATTAATAACCTTCTGGTTATTGATCAATATATATATCTTGGATGTCCCATAGCAAGGCAAGGGCATTCAGCTATCCTTGAAAAATAAGAACTGTCAAACCGCTCAAGAACCTGCCAGGTCAAGCCTCTCCCTCCGTTGTTTGGCACGGCCTACCCCCTCTCCCCCGAATACCGCGACAGGGAAGATCCGGTCCATTGAGAGAGACCGATGCTGTCGACCATTGATGTCGCATGGGAGATCTACGACAGTGGAAACATGCTCCCCTTTGAGCCAACAGCGCTTCGAGGTCACTGACACAGGTGACCCAACGATTCGCCGCTGCTATCCGGAGCTACTTTGCCAACATCGTGGGCGTGGGCTACTGGCCTTCCAGGTACTCGACCGCCGGGCTTATCGAATTGGGCCCCCACAGTGCTGCTGGCCGTCGCCGGTCTCACTATAGAAGCATCATGTGCCGTCGGCCATGCCAGCATCGCCGCCTATGTTTCCCAAATCAGTTACCCGTACGGTCCATGCATACCCGGAGACGTTGGTGCGTTCACACTTCTCATGGATCTTTGTATTAGCCTGATAGTGTTGGGATCTCGAAATTTTGCTGTAGGTGGAGAAGGGATTCCTATCTCGAAATTCTGCTGTAGGTGAAGCGCCTCCTGTAGGCCATGGAGATGACCAGGGATGCATTGGGAGGCGGGTGACGTAAAGCGCTGGAAAGGAGTATTGTATTATGTATGGCCCTCCTTCGCTTTTTGGAAGGTTGTATTGTCGTTTTGATACATAAGATATAATTTCTTGTTCTACATACATATTGGTTTGATATGTTTTCATTTTTTATCATTTCAATGAATAATGCAATCTGGATTTGTTTTATCATGCCAATTTGAGGCATTCTGTATGGGCTGGTTGGAGGAATATTATTTTTTGATGCACTATGTGTGAACATGTTGAAGGGGCATGACCATCAACGAGCTTGTGGCAGAAGTTTGAATGTGAGTAGCTCCTATCTTTTGTGTACTTATTTTTAGTTTATCAATCAAAGGGTAGAATGATTACACGTGCAGTTATTTTGGTGTGAGCTTTGACAAGGGATGCCGATTGTTATGTTGAAGAGGCTAAAATCTTCCTCGGTAAGTGATGTGCATTATGCATCTGATAAAAAAAGAGGCTTTAGGGAGTTGATTGTGCCCATGAGAGGTGGTCCTGATATTAGGCTTGCTATAACATGTCATATTTAACACGTAATGTTCTTTACCAACCAAATGTTCACGTTTTAGATTATAAAGAATGATGACCTCAAAGACAAAGAGCTCCAAGAACTCGGTTCTGAAACTTTTGGTTAGTCTGAGTAATGAAATGTGACCCTACTGGAAGCTCTACCTCATTTCAGTTCTTCTCTTTTCCATTTAATTATCTATTTCATTCCAAGCTAACTATCTTACATACCTATATCTTTCAATGCAAGACTACATGAGGACTATGGTCTATGGGATATCAAGCTCCTTGAAATAATCTGCACCAGTTCTTCTGGAGAATAATGTGTATGCATGGTCTACAATGGAGTTTACAAGATAGATTCACTTACTCAAAGATTCAGCCTAACATTTTCCATAAGGATTATGTATGTTATACCAACTCTCAGTAATCTCTACTACTAATGTCTTAGTTGGTAGTCTCGCCTCACTCCAGCTCATCCCACCACTCCTATCTTTCGCCCACCTTTGACATCATCACATCACAACATTGGGCTGGCCCATTAACGTGTATGTGAACGCAATCCTCCCATCGCCTGCCCTCCTCGCGATAATCCCGTCGTCCTCGCGCTGCCGTCCTCTTCTCCCTAATCTCCTCTACCAGCGTGCCTTCCTTGCGATCCTCCTGACGTGTCCTCGCGTCGCTGTCCTCTTCTCCCCAAACTCCTCCACCAGGGGGACTCCCCTATGACCCAGGCGGAGCAAACATTGTACGCAGGTTTTTTTTGGCTTTCACCGGTTCGTTCTCTACCCCTCCTCCATGACTCCCCCGCCATCGATTTTTTTCGACATCTAAATGCAATCCCTCCATGGGGAAGTATGGTGTGAAGGAGAGAGGTCGTGATGGCGAAGGTGAGGTGGGCGTCATCCCATTTTAAAGAAGAGGGCTCCAGCGAGAAATGTCTCACTACGGCGAAAACTGAGAGGAAGGGGAGGACCCGACAGGAAAACATTAGGCCAACTCCACCGCGCGACCCTATCCTGTCCGCACCCGTCCGTTTGGGGTAAAAGGGACAAACGAGACGGCCCAACACACGGCCTCAAACGGACAAATGTCCGGAATCCGTCTGCTTTCGACCCATCCCACGCCCAAACTTGCGCTCGGTTTGGGGTGAAACGAACGCGGCGGACGGCCTCGACGCACGCCCTTGTCCCCCCTGTGGCCCGCCTGTCGGGGACACTAGCAGTCCCTCCGCTCCCAATGCTTCACCCTCTCTCCCCGCCCCGCCCTGCCCCGCCGCCGGCGCCGCCGGTATTCTCCGGCCACCTCCTCACCGCGCAGCCCCCCCGCCGTCCATACCAAACCACGTCTCGACATGGCCGCCACCATGCCTGCGCTTCCGCGGTAGTTTTGGTCATCGATCGGAGGAGGTTTGGTCGTTGCTGTCCTTGCCGGTGGCAGAGGGGACACGACTGCCGGCGACGTACCACGGCGGCCGAGGCAGATTCCGACGAGAGCTCCAAAGCGGCCAGTAGCCGGCCGGCAACCACCCCTGCTGCGTCGAGGTGATCATCGCGGCCTCTTCGCCACCTCGACCGCAAGGTGTTCGACCTTTTGCCAACAAAGGTATGGACAGTGGAGACGAGTTTTTCTTCCATCACTTCCTTTGTTCATCAGACGATTCGTCGTCGGATGATGACGATCTTGTGGTGGCCGCACTGGTCGTTCACGACCATATTCAACGGCAGCTTCCTCAGTACAGAGGGTCAGTCCCTGGCCGTGCTCCCAACCTGAACTGCAACAGGGAGAGAGGCCACGCCCTGCTCTATGCCGATTACTTTGCCAATATCCCGCTCTTCAAGTCGGATAAAATTCGTCGTCGTTTTCGTATGGCAAGGCATGTGTTCAATCGTATTCGAGAGGGAGTGGCTGCTCATGACCCATACTTTGAGTGCAAGACGGATGCCCTTGGCAAGCTTGGATTCTCCTCCTACCAGAAATGCACCGCGGCCATCCGCATGCTTGCATATGGAATTCCAGGCGATCTGGTGGATGAGTTTGTGCGTATGAGTGAGACAACATGTCTGATGTCAATGTACAAGTTTTGTCAGGCTGTGATCAAGGTCTTTGGCGCAGAGTACTTGAGGAAGCCAACTGCCGCTGATACAGAGAGATTGTTGGCCACCAACGCAGCTAGAGGCTTTCCAGGTATGCTTGGCAGCATAGATTGTATGCACTGGGAGTGGAAGAACTGTCCATTTGCTTGGCAGGGCCAGTACAAGGGGCATGTTAACGGGTGCACTATCATATTAGAAGCGGTGGCATCACAAGATCTTTGGATATGGCATTCTTTCTTCGGCATGGTAGGTTCTCACAATGATATCAATGTGCTGCAGCATTCTCCAGTCTTCGCGAGGCTTGCAGAAGGCCACTCCCCACCTGTCAACTTTGAGATCAACGTCCACCCACTACTAGGAAAAGGCCTACTAATGGTGCACCTAATTTGGCCATTAGTGGCGCATTAGTGGTGCGCCATTAGTAGCACGCCATTAGTATATTTTACTAATGGCGCACCACAGGTGCGCCATTAGTATCTGGTATACTAATGGCGCACCCCGGATGCGCCATTAGTATATACAACAGTGCGCCATTAGTATGCCTCCCAGGGGGGCATGTATACCCAGGTGCTTTGGCATACTAATGGCGCACGACAGCAAGATCATGATCATCATCATCTTCATGATCTTCATCTTCATGATCATCTTCATGTATATACAACAGTGCGCCATTAGTATGCGCCATTCGTCTGCTCCGCCGGCATCATCATCTTCATGATCATGCCCGTCGACTGCTCCGGCATCTTCCTCATCATCATGTCCTGCATCTTCTACATGATGACTGTGTACAGCATCACCGTCGTGATCATCTCCTAGGGATTCTTCGTCTTCTCGCCCGCCCGAGCCGCGGTGGTTGTCTTGCTGCCCTTCCTCATTTCTTGCCCGGCCCCCATGGACGACTTCGTAGTCATCTTCATCACCTTGCCACCGATAGCCATCCATGAAATCACGCAAGAGCAGGTGGTCCCGCACCTGCCCGGATTCCGGGTCCGCAATAAGGCTCTTCAGCTTGCATCTTCGACACAGACATCTTATCTCCGTCTCATTCTTTTGAAGCATCTCGGCCTTCGCGGACCTCAAAAACCTATTCATGATGCCTTCGGTCATCATGCGGACCATGGTCGCCTGCGGGGTAGAGCAAAACGATATTTTAGAACCAAGAAAAAATTTGGCATGACTTTCCCTAAAAATAGGACCAAAAAGAATGCTTAATGCCAAAATTCTCGCCGAAACGGAAATGAATCAACATTCCGGCAAAATATTGGCAACTATCGAATTTTAAATACCGGTACACCTCCAAACACAAACACATATGCAACACCACAAATATATGCAACACCACGAACATACATAGATCTAGCTAGGCCATAAAAAGTGCATGTGCACATTGTTGTAGGGAGAACAACATAAATATAGCTTCCGCCCTTACTTACCTATCAAAACAAGGTAATTTAATCACTTAAATTGAATGAATCTATGGTGGAAATGAGGTGAAAAAGAGGAGGCACCCGAGACAACGAGGAGGTGGAGAGAATGAAGTGGGGAGAAAGCGAGTGTGGGTAGGAGAGGCTGTCCAAAATATCTTGTTGCTGCCCACTTACTAATGGCGCACCAACTCTAAATGTGCCATTAGTAATCCAGGTTACTAATGGCGCACCTCCTGGTGGTGCGCCATTAGTAGTTTTGCAAAAAGATACTAATGGCGCACTGCTCCACCGTGCGCCATTACTAGTTTAAACTAGTAATAACTAGTAATGGCGCACGGTGAAGCAGTGCGCCATTAGTAATTTTGCAAAAAAGGGAATAAAAAATATAATAAAAAAACAACATTAGTGGCGCACTTTCCGGCTGGTGCGCCATTACTAGTTACAACTAGTAATGGCGCACTGTGTCTGGATGAGCCATTAGTATGTTTGGACAGGCGCACTAGTTAATTTTTTTTGATACTAATGGCGCACCCTGGGCCAGGTGCGCCATTAGCAGTTTCAACTCTAATGGCGTATCAGTAGGTGGTCATCTATAGCCCTTTTTCTAGTAGTGACCATTACAACAATGGATACTATCTAGCAGATGGTATATATCCTTAGTGGTCAACTTTTATGAAGACAATCTCGAAACCCCAAGGTGAGAAGAGAAATAGATTTTTCCAAATGAAAGAGAGTGTTAGAAAGGATGTGGAACGTGCTTTTGGTGTGCTTCAATCCCGGTGGGGTATCATTTGAAACCCTGCACTGTCATAGGATGAAAGGAAGCTTTGGGAGGTGATGACTGCTTGTGTGATCATGCACAACATAATCGTCGAGGACGAGCGTGATGAGAGTATCTTCGACCAAGGATTTGATTATCAAGGTAAAAATATTGAGCCCGTGCACCAAGACCCGGCCACATTTGAACAGTTTGCCCAATTCCACCGTGAGATGCGTGATTGGCACACTCATGTGAATCTTTAAAATGACTTGGTTGAGCACGTGTGGGATCACATTGGCAACCAATAGATGTATTTGTCCATTTTATGTTCAGTCAAGACAATTTTGATTTAGTTGTAAAACTATTTCATTAAAGACAATTTCAATTGGGTTGTAAAAAAATTTAATTTTCAGACAAATATTTGGGTTCGAAACTAGTTTTGATGCAAATTTGGGCATTTTTTGGCCCTGACGGACAGTATGAGGCAAAAGGATGCGGCCGTGCACTGGGCACACGGCCACCGCATCCCAGGACAGGCCCGGACACGACCCCAAATCCCTACCTAAAGGGACAAAAAACGGACAAAACGGACGTCCATTTGGGGTCGCGCGATGGAGTTGGCCTAAGGGTGTGTCATGGGGTGGAGTTTTTATGTTGCTACACTAGATCGCGGGAACCTGCTGTCGACCTTGAGGTTGGTGTATGAGAGAGAAATAAGCCTCAATATCATTAATTTGTCTGATTCATTTATATACAGTATAACCCGTAGCAACGCACGAGCATTTTACTAGTGATCATGGTATTAAAATAACTACTTGGATCATGGAGTGCCCTGTATATACGCGCGAGGCGGATGCTCCCGAACCAGTCCGTAGGAAAAAAAGAAAAAGCCTGGCCCACCCTATCCTCGGATCTCCCCCACCCTATCGCCTCCCTCCCCGCAATCACTCAGCCCGCCGCCCGCCGCCATCCCCACCGCTGCTTGGCGCGCCGCCGTCCGCCTTCCCCAGCATGCCGCACCTGCTTCCCCGCACCTCCTCATGAATACCCTCCCTATTACCCTCGTGCGAACCTCCACTAGGCGCCACCGTGGAGGTCCATCGGCCCTGCTCCCTGTTTTCCACCACCGCCGAGGTCCCCAGGATGTCGTCGCCATGCCCATCCATGGAAAGAAGATCCGGCCATCGCCTCGAGTAGCCGTGTCATCGTCGTTGTTCCAGGCGGGCGGCGATGTTGTCCCCACCTCCGAGCAGCCTCAACTGAGCAGAGGAGCTCCCTCCCGGTCTACTCGCTTGACGGCAGAGTGGAGCCGCGCGCGCGTCTGGGTGGAGGTGGAAGAGTGGAGCTACGCGCGCAGGTCCAACCTGATCTGGTCAGTGCGCCACCCACCACCGCTGGTGGCACGACCCACAGGCCACCAGCAGCCAGTCTCCTTCTCTCGTGTTTTCTCCCCCAGCACGGCACATCCATAATGAGCTCCTCCCTCCCATTCGTCCTTTAGGTGGATTCCTGGCGAGAGTTCATTTCTATCTCACTATCGGACATTGGTCCATTCAGGCATCTGAACCTGAACTACACCTTGTATTATCATGGGAGTGTGGATTAGCAGGAAAAAATGACATGGTGTCTGTTGTATGAAAAGAATGGATTCAGAGTAGGCCACCGTCGAGCTCCTCTGCAAACGAGCTGGCTCCATGGCGTCCAAAGAAATGACATATGTTTGCAACACAATTTTGTTCTCGAATGCATGCAAGATGTAAAAGCGAGCGAAAATGTACGAGTTGTGTATGGCCAATCTCGGCAATGTGGCATTCAATCTGGTAGCGCCTCACACACACACACACACACACTGCTCCCTACACACGCGTGATTTTTTTCCTCTCTAGTAACTAATATGTTTGGTGAATTTGTGAAGTCCTGCTACTACCAACAGAGAAGGAAAATCACCACTGAACACCATTTTGAGATAAATGGTACCAACTTAGCAAACTAGGAAAGCCGACAGTGTGTCACCAACCAATTCTTTATATAAGATGGTCGTGTGTGCGTTCGTGTGGTTTGTGTGTGTGTGGTGCGTTCTGTGTGCTCGTGCTATGTGTATGCTTTTTCTTTATTTTTTTAAATAAATCAGAAGTTTATACATACAAAAAACATAAGTTAAAAACCTAGATTTTCCTCGTTACTAAATAATAAACCAAGAAGTTCAATTGAAAAAAGGGAGCAGTTTAATATTTATTACAAAAACTCTAATTTTTCCCGTTACCGATGAATAAACCAAGAAATTAAGTTCAAAATAACCAAGAACTCTTACGATGTTTGTTACAAAATTAGTATTTCTTCCATTACAAATGAATAACACCAAGGAGTCCAAATTGAAAAAACCAAGAAGCTTAATTTTAAAAAATGGAATAGTTCAATGTATATGAAAAACCTAGATTTTCCTTGTTACTAAATAATAAACCAAGAAGTTCAATTTCAAAAAATGAGGCAGTTCGATATTTATTACAAAAACTTGAATCTTTTCCGTTACTAACGAATAAACCAAGAAGTTTATTTAGAAATAACAAAGAAGTTCGACATTTACTAAAAAAAACTCTGTTTTTATGCATGAAAACTCACTTATTCCCTTTGTATGAAAAAATGCACACACAATTTCAAATTTTAAAAGTAGAGCAATTTGATGTCTATAAAAAATTCTGATTTTTCATGTTACAAAAAGGATGACATCGTTTTGGCATTTTATAAAAAAGGCTTAAAAATGACGATGAATTTGAAAAGAAAATGGTTGTACAAAAAAAATTCGCAAGGATTTTTCCTGTGACACTATTTTTGTATGTTGGTACCCAGCTTGATGATGTATTGGTGTGCTACACTTGATGATGTATAGGTTGTGCACGTAGCACACAAAGTGTATGTGTATTGTTGTGTGTAATTTTCTTGAATTTCAATAGCATGCGAAGTTCATGTTTCAAAAATTCCTAAGTTCACGTGTACCCACATACTGAAAAAAATCATTAGTTTTAAAAAAGGAATGCCTAGGCCATTTCACGATAGCAAAAAATGCCTAAAATGTCACGAGACAAAAAAACAAATCGTAGAAAGTGGAAAAAACTATAATTTTGCTTTGTAAGTTTAACCATTTCTATAAAATATATTGAAGTTCAAATTTAAATAATAGGGTGTTCAATGTTTATTACAAACCTGTGATTTTCCCCGTTATTATGGAATAAACCAATAAGTTCAAAAATAAAAAATGGAGCAGTTTGAAAATTTTATAAAAAATGGTGTTTCTACATTTAAAAAAATGGAGAAGTTCAAATTTATATTGCGGGATGTCCGACCTCCAATTACATGTTTTAAAATGGCAAAACATGATGTCTGACCTTCAATTGCGTGTAATTTGAAATATACAAAAAAATGTGACAGAAGTTCATAGTGAAAACAACAAGAAGTTCAAGTACTGCAAGGAATGCATTTTCAGGTGAGAAATAAAAGTATAGAAAAATAAAAGCTTAAAGGTTTGTTGAAAAAAGTTCAAGTGCTCTGTCCGGAGAAGTTCAAAAATTCTTGCGGGAAAGATTCACCTTGTCTTTCCATGTTTGATTTTTTCCGTATAAAAATCGAATACAATTCTTTACTCAAAAATATAAAAAGGTGAAGTTCATATTGAAATAATAGAGAAGTTCGGAGTTTATTAAAACCTATGATTTACCTGTTCAAAAAATAAAAAACACAACACCATTTTTTGCACTTTTAAAAACAACTCATAAACGAAAAAATGGTTGCTAGAAGTTCAAGTGCTCGGTGAGGAAAAGTTCAAAAAATTCTTGTGAGAGAGGTTCACCGTGTATTTAGATGTCCAAAATACGTAAAAAAATATGTTGTTTTTTTGTTTTTAAAATAATTCTCTCAAACCAGAGAGAAGTTCAAAGTGATAATAACTAGAAGTTCACGTACTACATGGTGTGTCTTTCATACAAGAAAAATAAAAATAAAGTGAAATAGAGTGAAGTTCAAACAGACATGGCCAGAAGTTCAACTACTTCATGCAGTGCAAAAAACAACACGTCAAAAACAAATTGAGGTTCAAACAGACATACCCGAGAAGTTCAACTACTTCACGCAGTGCGTTTCCATTCGGAATGAAGGCAGAAATCATGACCTCGTCATTTCTCTAATTTACTTCAAAATGACAGGAATATTATTTGTGTAAGTTCAAGTCCTCGATCGGAGAAAGTTAAAAAAATATTGTGAGAGAGGTTTGTATAAAAAGAAGATCATTTGTGTAACACTGACGAAATGGATGAGAAAATTACAAAGAAAAAATACATCATAGAAGTTCAACGTGAAAACAGCAGGAAGTTCAACTACTATAGTGAATGAATTTGAGATGAAAAACTTTTAAAATCGCCGCGAGTATGAAAAAATGATCAACATGGGAAAGTTGCGTGTTTACATCAGCTTTCCACTGGTATATTACTTGCTCAATTCCGGTGAGTGGATGGAGAGCTACGGGCAAAAAAAGCACGTGAAAAATAGAGTGAAGTTCAAGTAAACATGCCGAGAAGTTCAGGTTCTTCACGTGGTGCATTTTTGAAGAATCTGTTTCGCGATAAAGGCAGAACGAATGATCTCACCATTTTAGAAATTACTTGAAAACGGATTGGAATCAGAGAAAGCATCAACAAGAAAAGGTTTCGCATTTTTCGTAGCTTTTCAATGGTATATTATTTGCGTCTTTCCGTTAAAGTTTGTAGAAAAAATGGCAAAAATACGTTTTTCGCCATTTTCGAAACTGACTTAAAACCGTAAAGAATTGGGAGAAACAATACATACCAAAAGGTTTCACATTTGTTCAAGCTTTCCAACGCCATATCATTTGCTGCATTCGGACGCACGGTTAAAAAATGAGCTTGAAAATACGAACTCGGTAGGACTTGTACTGTTTTCTAAATTACTCTTAAACCATTGAAAATTAGAAAAAACTTTCAAAATGAAAAAGTAGCGCATTTTCATAAGCTTTCCAATGCCATATCATATGCCTCAATTGGATTAGCCGTTTAGAAATGACATAAAAAATACGAACTCAGCTGTTCGGTTTACGAAAGTTTACGTTTTTTCAAATTACTCTTTAACCATAGGGAATTAGAGAAAACTTTCAACTTGTGGAAGGAGCGGTTTTGCAGCACCTTTCAAACGCCATATTATATGCCTCATTCCGATAAACGGTTTAGAAATGCGATCGAAAATACGATTCACGTTTTTTGTGTGAAGAAAAAACAGTTTTCAAAACTGCTCTTAAATCGCTTACATTTTACCAAAAATTTAAGTTGGGTCATGATATGGGTGTCCATAGCTTTCCAACGGTATATCGCAAGCCCCATTTGGGCAATGTTGGCGGAAGTTCAACCTAGTTCACATGGAAGTTCAACGTACTACTAACGGGGCAGGTCAGATTGTGATCAGAATATTATTTTGATCCCGTGATCAGAATAGTTTTTATATATATAGGTTGGAGGGGATGAGAGGCAGCCAAGGGGACGCCCCAAGTTGGAGGAATCCTACTTGGGCGCCTCCCAATTCGGCCTCCCCCTTTCCATATTCATGCGAAGGGGGAAGGGGGAGGCCGAATCCCTCCCCTTCCTTTCCCTCTTCTCCTCTTCCCTTCCCCCTATTTTGTCCTACATGGGGCACACCAGCACCCTAGGGGCTGGTCTGTCCCCTTCTTGGCCCATTAGGCCCATGTAGTTGCCGGGGGATGCCCGGAACCCCTTCTAGTGACCCGATATGTATCCGGTACCCCCAGAACACTTTCGGTGTCCGAATACTATCGTCCTATATATCAATATTTACCTCTCGACCATTTTGAGACTCCTCATCATGTCCATAATCTCATCCGGGACTCCAAACAACATTCGGTCACCAAATCACATAACTCATATAATACAAAATCGTCATCGAACGTTAAGCATGCGGACCCTACGGGTTCGAGAACTATGTAGACATGACCGAGACACCTCTCCGGTTAATAACCAACATCGGAACCTGGATGCTCATATTGGTTCCCACATATTCTACGAAGATCTTTATCGGTCATACCGTAATGACAACATACGTTATTCCCTTTATCATCGGTATGTTACTTGCCCGAGATTCGATCGTCGGCATCTTCATACCTAGTTCAATCTCGTTACCGGCAAGTCTCTTTACTCGTTCCGTAATACATCATCCCACAACTAAATCATTAGTCACATTGCTTCCAAGGCTTATTATGATGTGCATTACCGAGTGGGCCCAGAGATACATCACTGATGCTTGGAGTGACAAATCCTAATCTCGATCTATGCCAACCCAACAAACACCTTCGGAGATACCTCTAGATCATCTTTATAATCACCCAGTTACGTTGTGATGTTTGATAGCACACAAGGTATTCCTCTGGTATCCGGGAGTTTCATAATCTCATAGTCGAAGGAATATGTATTTGACATAAAGAAAGCAATAGCAATAAAACTGAACGATCAACATGCTAAGCTAATGCTTCCTCTTGAGCACTGCGTTGGTTTTCCCTTGAAGAAGAAAGGGTGATGTAGAAAAGTAGCGTAAGTATTTCCCTCAGTTTTTGAGAACCAAGGTATCAATCCAGTAGGAGGCTACGCGTGAGTCCTTCGCACCTATACAAAACAAATAAATCCTCGCAACCAACGCGATAAGGGGTTGCAATCCCTACACGGTCACTTACGAGAGTGAGATCTGATAGATATGATAAGATAATATTTTTGGTATTTTTATGATAAAGATGCAAAGTAAAATAAAAGGCAATAAAAATAGCTAAGTGTTGGAAGATTAATATGATGGAAGATAGACCCGGGGGCCATAGGTTTCACTAGTGGCTTCTCTCAAGAGCATAAGTATTTTACGGTGGGTGAACAAATTGCTGTTGAGCAGTTGACAGAATTGAGCATAGTTATGAGAACATCTAGGTATGATCATGTATATAGGCATCACGTCCGAGACAAGTAGACCGACTCCTTACTGCATCTACTACTATTACTCCACACATCGACCGCTGAGGGAGTCCTGGATTCGGGGGTGTTCGGATAGCCGAACTATACCTTCAAGCTGGACTCCTGGACTATGAAGATACAAGATTGAAGACTCCGTCCCGTGTCCGGAAGGGACTTTCCTTGGCGTGGAAGGCAAGCTTGGCGATATGGATGTTCAGATCTCCTACCATTGTAACCGACTCTATGTAACCCTAACCCTATCCAGTGTCTATATAAACTGGAGGGTTTTAGTCCGTAGGACAACTTACACATCAACAATCATACCATAGGCTAGCTTCTAGGGTTTAGCCTCTCTGATCTCGTGGTAGATCAACTCTTGTAATACCCATACCATCAATATTAATCAAGCAGGACGTAGGGTTTTACCTCCATCGAGAGGGCCCGAACCTGGGTAAAACTTCGTGTCCCCTGCCTCCTGTTACCATCCGGCCTAGACGCACAGTTCGGGACCCCCTACCCGAGATCCGCCGGTTTTGACACCGACATTGGTGCTTTCATTGAGAGTTCCTCTGTGCCGTCGCCGTCAGGCCCGATGGCTCCTACGATCATCAATGGCGATGCGGTCCAGGGTGAGACCTTCCTCCCCGGACAGATCTTCGTCTTTGGCGGCTTTGCACTGCGGGCCGATTCACTTGGCCATCTAGAGCAGATCGAAAGCTACGCCCCTGGCCGTCAGGTCAGATTCGGAAGTTTAAACTACACGGCCGACATCCGCGGGGACTTGATCTTCGACGGATTCGAACCACTGCCGAGCGCGCCGCACTGTCACGACGAGCATGATCTAGCTCTGCCGCCGAACAGTGCCCTGGAGGCCGCACCTGCATCGGCTCCGGCCCCTGGTTCGGAGCCGACCACGCCGATCGAGGATGGGCGGTTGGACGCCGCCTCGGGGGCTGCGATCCCAACGGCGGTTGAGCCGAACACCAGCCCCGTACTCTGCAAGACTCGTGACTCCATGGAGCCGGATTCTTCTCCGGACTCCGAACCCTCCGCGCCCCTGCCGAGCGAATCCGATTGGGCGCCGATCATGGAGTTCACGGCCGCGGACGTCTTTCAGCACTCGCCTTTCGGCGATATCCTGAAGTCACTAAAATCTCTCTCTTTATCAGGAGAACCCTGGCCGGACTACGGTCAGCAAGGTTGGGATTCGGACGATGAAGAAATTCAAAACCCACCCACCACCCACTTGGTAGCCACTGTCGACGATTTAACCGACATGCTCGACTTCAACTCCGACGACATCGACGGTATGGACGCCGATGAAGGAGACGATGAAGAATCAGCGCCTATCGAGCCCTGGAACGCCACCTCGTCATATGACGTATACATGGTGGACGCACCCAAAGATGACGGCGAGGAACGGAAGGACGCACCGAAGGATTGTTCCCTCGAAAAGCAGTCAAAGCGGCGACGCAAGCGCCGCCCCAAATCCCGCCTCGACAGAAATAGCGATCACACTGATCCAGCGCTGGAGCAGGGCGAACCGCTGCCAGACAACGGCAATCCGGATAATCAAACCGAACAAACAAACCCTATCAATGATAATGGTCCGGACGACACAACGCCGGACAGGCACTCGGAGCAGCAGAATGCCCGTAAAAGGCTCGTCGCCACCGCAAGGAGCCTCAAAAAGCAGAAGCGGAGGCTCAAGGCCGCGCAAAACACGCTCCAGTTCAGATGGAGCAAAATACTCAACACTGCAGCAAGGTACGGCGACAATCGTCCCTCCAAGAGCTACCCAAAGCGGAAGCTGCTACCCGAATTCGATGAGGAGGCCTCAGACCCCCCACAACCAAATATCAAAGCAGCCACCTGGTCGGATAGACGACCCCTCTACCACCACAGAACGGCATTCAACGCCGCTCACAATACAACACGCGACCCATGCGAGGGCTCGCACCCAAAGGACGGTGCAACAAGATCCATCTATGGACCACGCAAGCGCGCCCCAGCATACAATGCAACACAACAAGCATCCGAACAACGCGGCACACCCAGCTACAGGGGTGCCGCACACCCCCTATGTTTCACCGATGAGGTGCTGGACCACGAATTCCCAGAGGGATTCAAGCCCGTAAACATAGAGGCATACGACGGAACAACAGACCCTGGGGTCTGGATTGAGGACTATATCCTTCATATACATATGGCTCGAGGGGATGATCTCCATGCCATCAAGTACTTACCTCTCAAACTCAAAGGGCCAGCTCGTCACTAGCTCAAATGCCTCCCCGAAAGCTCCATTGGAAGTTGGGAAGAGCTCGAAGACGCCTTTCGGGCAAACTTTCAAGGGACTTATGTCCGACCTCCGGATGCGGACGACTTGAGTCACATAACTCAACAACCCGGAGAGTCAGCCCGAAAGCTTTGGAATAGGTTTCTTACTAAAAAGAACCAGATTGTCGATTGTCCGGACGCCGAAGTCTTAGCGGCTTTCAAGCACAGCGTCTGCGACGAATGGCTCGCCAGACACCTCGGCCAAAATAAGCCGAGAACGATGGCCGCATTAACAAACCTCATGACCCGCTTCTGCGTGGGTGAGGACAGCTGGCTAGCCAGATGCAGCACCAGCGACCCCAGTACATCTGAAGTTAGAGATGGAAACGGGAAATCACGATGCAACAACAATAACAAACGCCGGAATAAAGAAGACAGCATGAAGGGCACGGCAGCAAATGCCGGATTCAAAGTCCCTCGGCCAAACCAAAAGCCGCCCTCCAAAGGCACCAGAGATGAACTGTCCAGCCTCAACAAAATTCTGGACCAAGTATGTCAGATCCATAGTACCCCTAGCAAACCTTCTAATCATACCCACAGAGAATGTTGGGTCTTCAAGCAGTCCGGCAAGCTTAACGCCATACACAAAGGGGAAGATACACCAAGTGAAGACGAGGACGAGCCTCCCAATCAAGACAAGGGGGAACAAAAGAAATTTCCACCCGACGTCAAAACAGTAAACGTGTTACACGTGATCAAGAGAAAAAACAATGCGGCACTCCCTGAAAAATATACCCAAGTGCCCATCACCGCGAAGTCCCGCCACTGGTCGTCTCAACCGATCACCTTCGACCATCGTGATTACGCATCAAGTATCCGGCACGCAGGATGGGCTGCACTGGTATTAGACCCAGTAATTGGCGGATACCACTTCACACGAGTCCTGATGGATGGCGGCAGTAGCCTAAACCTAATATATCAGGATACAATCCGCGGGATGGGGTTAGACCCAACACAAATTCGCCATAGCAATACTACCTTTAAAGGAGTAACGCCAGGCCCAGGGGCTCGTTGTACGGGCTCCCTCCTACTACAAGTTATATTCGGCTCCCCCGATAACTTCCGTCGCGAGCATTTAACTTTTCACATCGCTCCGTTTAAAAGTGGCTATCAAGCACTACTCGGACGCGAAGCTTTCGCTCGCTTTAATGCAATACCACACTACGCCTCCCTAACACTCAAGATGCCCGGTCCACGTGGCATCATTTCAGTGCACGGAAGTATCAAGCGATCTCTGCGCGCCGAAGAGAGTGAGGCTGCCTTAGCAGCCGCACACTAAAGGCGCCCGGACCAGCAAAAGCATCCAATAGGTCGTCAAGACCTCAGACACAACTAACCAAATCCGGCGCCGCTGCTCATATCAAATAAACGGTCACACCCCTATCTTTCAAAAGTACAAGGGGCTCAACGCACGCAGACGAGTGGCGATTTCTTCTTATCTTGAATTATACATGGTTTCTTTAGAAAACTATCCTTTTGCACGACAACCTTTTTACCTAAATTCCTCTCTTTTACAGATAATCATCGTGCTACACCCGTCCAGGATACGGCACAACGGAGACACAGGCGCAGACGTGCAGCAGGGACCCGACCCAAGGATTCTTTTTAGATTAAGACCCTGCGTAAACCTTTTTTACTGTCTCTTGTTGATACATATCCACCGTTGAGAAGGATGCTGACGTCTTGGCATGTGGCCACGCCAGAACAATGCACGTACCTGGACACAAGGGGCTTCTTACAAAGGCCATTCTTCAGGCCCGGTTTATACCACAAAGACCGAATACCTTAGGGAGTATTCGGCGTCGCGAGTTTGGCCCTATATGCATCAGCTCCGAATCATTGTCTTTGGTCAAATGTTGGGTTTGCCCGGCTCCTGTGTTTTGGTGCCTTACGTTCCGCTTTACCGGCTAAGGTAGCACCAGGAGAACTACTGCGATTGTGCCCTGGTTCATCCGGACGAGCGCCTCAGTAGAGAAAGCCGAAAACTGACTGTCATGATCTAGCGTGAGACTGGTCAACCACTCGATGACCCATGGGAATGTTAGAATTCCTCCGCCTTAACGAAGGGCCGCTTTCCGGCCAGGCATATACGCACCCCGGGATCGGGAGAGTGCGGAGCCACCAGGGGCTATCTAGTAGCCCCACTGTCAAACTCCTATGGCTAAGTGAAAGTGTTAAAGCATTATAGTCCGGTTGCCTCGCTCGCTCCGCTATCACCTCCTTAATAGGACCAAGACGTTGGGTTAAGTGTGAACGCGTGTTTCTGCGAACACCTCCGCATTATATGCGTGGGGGTTGAAGCCGACGACTGCAATCTTTCAGGTTATACACATGTATACATAAACGGCCACCCAGGAGGCATCACATTACTTTCAGGCAAAAGTATAAAAGTAGCCTCATAAAAATTTAAAAAGCATTTCGCTTACAATGAGATTACATGTCAATCAAACATAATATTTTTTGAGCACTGGGTCTCTATCAAACGAGCACCCTCAAGAACTTCCTCAAAGTAGTGCTCAGCAGCCCTTCGACCTACGGCCGAATCCTGCGCTGCAACAGTGGTAGCATCCATCTCTGCCCAGTATGCTTTAGCACGGGCAAAGGCCATCCGTGCGCCTTCTATGCACGCCGACCTCTTCATCGCATTTATGCGCGGCACCACATCGAGGACCTGCTGCACCAAGCTGAAATAGCTGCTCGGTTTTGACCTTCCGGGCCATAGTTGATCCACAACAGACCTCATGGAGAGTCCGGACAACCTATTTAGTTCGGCCCATTCGGCTAATTGGTCCGTCAACGAAAGCGGACGCTCGGGAGAAAGGAATTGCTTCCAAAACAGCTGGTCTACTTCACGGTCCGTCTGACTCTGGAAGTACTTGGCCGCATCGGCAGCGCTCGCCGCCAAATCCATATACGCATCCTCCGAACTCCACAGCCGATCCAGAGGCGCATACCGTGGATCTCCGTACTTCCTCTGCAGCATAAAGGACTTCCCGGCTACAATATCCCCAGCTTCCCGCAGCTCCTCCTTCTTTGCCCTCATAGCAGAGCGGAGGTCTTTTCCCGTTACAGCAGCCTTCTCAAGGTCCGATGCCTTCGCCTGGTTTTCCTTTTCAAGAGCCCGGCAACGGTCTACGGCGGCTTTTAATTCTACGGCCATATTAGCCATCTTCTTCCGGCTCTCGCCATGTGCGGCCTTCTCGGCTCGCAACTCTTCGGCCGCCTTCAAAGCAGCCGCATTACCCAATCTTGCTTGTTCCTTGGCTCGGGCAAGTTCCGCCCGCAAGGCTTCAACAGTGGCAGCTCCATCTGCAGTCATAACATGTTAAAAACACTGGCATCATACTCTTCCTATTTGGCGTTTACCAGACAAGGATCCTTACCCTGCGCCTCGTCAAGCCTTCTGTTAACAAGCTCGATGTCGGCATCTGCCGCATCCAACCGCCGTTCTAAACGGGCAAACTGGCTAGTCCGGCTGGCCACCGGAGCTTCCATCTCCTGCACATAAAGGCAGTATGGTTATTACCTGGGAATATGATCCTCCGTTCGTCATCGTTTCCGACGACAACCAGAGTCTCAGGGGCTACTATCTACACATGGCACACCTAGCATGTGCAGGACTATTACACATTCCTTTTCACGTACCTCAAAGCCTGTCAGTAGACTCATAAAAGCTTCATGCAATCCGCTTTCGGCGGACGATATCCTCTCCATCACCATATTCATCAGCACACGGTGATCATCTGAGATGGCCGATCGCCCCACCAACTCCCTCAGAACGTCCGATCGCACACTAGACGGCGCCGGACTCTTTTGTCTACCCTCTTCGGGAGCCGGACACTGGGAGCCTCGGGGATCGATTGGATCACCTTCTGGCCTCTCCGCACTCGGAGAGGCCCTCCGCGACGACACTTCAGGGTCGCCCGCTTCCGGAGCGGAGGAGTCCGGAGGAGGCGTCTCGCTCTCCATCATCTCTGGAAGAAGATCCCCCGAAGACGAGCTCATTTGAGAGGGGCTAAGGCCCGAACTGCACAAATATATGCGGTGGTTATTTTCTCAGAAGAAAAAAAGATGGCATATCTGTACTACTAAAGTTTTCGGGTCACTTACGACTCCCGGGAGAATTGATCCCCCCGCGGACTTTGTGCGGCAGCACCGCCCCCCGAGGTAGGGCCCCCGGTAGAAGATTTCTTCTCCCGTTTGGAAGCTTCGGCTTCCGAATTCCCGGGCGCAGTCCTTTTCCTTTTCCGGTCGTCTTCCTTCGTGGAGACGCTCGCTCCCTCGGTTAGAATAGGCAGCGTTGGGGGCCCGCGTCCGCCCGCATTACCCTCCACAGTATCTTCCTTCAAGGGATCCGGGCAAGGTGCGGTCTGGAGCATCTTTTCCAATACCGGATTCTCCAAGCCCTCAGGGAGGGGGGCCGAACACCGAATCAATTTCGCCTTTGTTAGCCAGTCCTGGTCGAAAAAGCAAACTCTCAATAACTTCGTAACGAAGGAAAGATAATATGTTTGGCCGGAAGATTCTTTACCTGTTCGGCGGCGCGGTTACTGCTCAGGCCCACGTCCTCGGTGATTTCCGGACACTCTACTTGATGTCCGAAGAATGACTTATACATATCCTCGTGCGTCAGGCCGAGAAAATTTTGAATGGCACGCGGACCCTCGGGATTGAACTCCCACAAGCGAAGGGGCCGACGTTTGCAAGGCTGGACTTGACGAACCAGCATAACTTGTATTACCGCGACCAAACTGAGATCTCCGTTGAAGAGATCTCGAATGCGGCTTTGCAGTAAAGGCACGTCCTTGGCTGGACCCCAGCTCAGTCCTCTGCTGATCCATGACATCAGTCGTGGTGGAGGGCCCGAGCGAAAAACGGGGGCGGCCGCCCACTTGGCACTTCTAGGAGTCGTGACGTAGAACCACTCCTGTTGCCACAATGCAGACACCTCTGGGATGGAACCTTTGGGCCACGGAGCTCCCGTCATCTTGCGTATTGAGGCGCCTCCACACTCTGTATGTTGCCCTTCGATCACCGTCGGCTTTACTTCAAAGGTCTTGAGCCATAAGCCGAAGTGGGGGGTAACCCGGAGGAAGGCCTCGCATACGACAACAAAAGTCGTGATATGCAGGAAGGAGTCCGGAGCTAGATCATGGAAATCTAGCCCGTAATAAAACATCAAGCCCCTGACGAAAGGATCCAGTGCAAAACCTAGACCCCGGAGGAAGTGGGGGACGAACACAACGCTCTCGTTGGGTTTGGGAGAGGGGACGGCCTGCCCCCGGAGAGGCAGCCGATGCGATATTTCGGCGGTTAGATACCTGGCCTCCCTCAACTTTTTGATGTCTTCTTCCGTGACGGAGGAGGGCATCCATCGGCCTTGAAGGCTGGATCCGGACATGACTGAAGGTTCGGAGCACCTGACCTGAGCTTTGGGCGTTTGAGCTTGAGGCGGGGGAAGGATTCGATTGAGCACGGGAGGGAAAAGTAAAAGCTTTGCCCCTTTATAGAGAGGGTGGATATCAAGCGTCCTCCCCGTGTCCGTTTGGACTTGCCTATGATCTAGGAATCCTAGAAGCGGTTGGGTTACCCACGCCCATATTGATGAGAATCCCGTAATGAGGGGACACGATCTCTGCTTTGACAAGACGTGCCAAGGAAACCGCCTCGCATAACGCGCTGAGGTGGGATAGTGAAACGATTTGGATAAAGGCTTGGCCGTGGCGTGTCGCACCACGGAATACGTCAGCAGATTAGATTTGTGTTAATATTATTATTCTCTCTATGGCAATATGTGGAAACTTATTTTGCAGAGCCGGACACTATCTTTGTGTTCAAGATCTTCTATGAAGTATTTGGAGGAGGAACCCGCCTTGCAATGCCGAAGACAATTTGCGCGCCGGACTCGTCGTCATTGAAGCCTGGTTCAGGGGCTACTGAGGGAGTCCTGGATTAGGGGGTGTTCGGATAGCCGAACTATACCTTCAAGCCGGACTCCTGGACTATGAAGATACAAGATTGAAGACTCCGTCCCGTGTCCGGAAGGGACTTTCCTTGGCGTGGAAGGCAAGCTTGGCGATACGGATGTTCAGATCTCCTACCATTGTAACCGACTCTATGTAACCCTAACCCTATCCGGTGTCTATATAAACCGGAGGGTTTTAGTCCGTAGGACAACATACACATCAACAATCATACCATAGGCTAGCTTCTAGGGTTTAGCCTCTCTGATCTCGTGGTAGATCAACTCTTGTAATACCCATACCATCAATATTAATCAAGCAGGACGTAGGGTTTTACCTCCATCGAGAGGGCTCGAACCTGGGTAAAACTTCGTGTCCCCTTCCTCCTGTTACCATCCGGCCTAGACGCACAGTTCGGGACCCCCTACCCGAGATCCGCCGGTTTTGACACGACAGTCACCTAGGTACTCCAATGTCACCACAAGTATCCATGGGTCAATTATACGATATGCATCAAACAACTTCAGATTCATAATATTCAATCCAACATAAATAACCTCAAAGAGTGCCCCAAGATTTCTACCAGAGAAACAAGGACGAAAACGTGCATCAACCCCTATGCATAGATTACCCGAATGTCACCTCGAGAATCCGCGAGTTAAGTGTCAAAACATGCATCAAGTGACTCTATAGAACACCCCGTTGTCACCATGGGTATCCCACACAAGACATACATCAAGTGTTCTCAAATCCATAATAGTATTCAATCCGATAAACTTGATCGTAAACCCACAATTCATCGGTCTCAACAAACGCACCGCAAAATAAGATTACATCGAATAGATCTCCACGAGAGAGGGGAGAACATTGTATTGAGATCCAAAAAGAGAAGAAGCCATCTAGATAATAACTATGGACCCGAAGGTCTGAGGTAAACTACTCACACATCATCGGAGAGGCTATGGTGTTGATGTAGAAGCCCTCCGTGATCGATGCCCCCTCCGGTGGAGCTCTGGAACAGGCCCCAAGATGGGATCTCGTGGATACAGAAAGTTAGGGCGGTGGAATTAGGGTTTTGGCTCCGTATCTAATCGTTTGGGGGTACGTAGGTATATATAGGAGGAAGGAGTACGTCGGTGGAGCAACAGGGGGCCCACGAGGGTGGAGGGCGCGCCTGAGGGGGGGGGGGTAAGCGCACCCCCTACCTCGTGGCTTCCCTGTTGGTTGCTTGACGTAGGGTCCAAGTCTCCTGGATCATGTTCGATCCGAAAATCACGTTCCCGAAGGTTTCATTCCGTTTGGACTCCGTTTGATATTCTTTTTCTGCGAAACTCTGAAATAGGCAAAAAAACAACAATTCTGAGCTGGGCCTCCGGTTAATAGGTTAGTCCCAAAAATAATATAAAAGTGAATAATAAAGCCCAATAATGTCCAAAACAGAAGATAATATAGCATGTAGCAATCAAAAATTATAGATACGTTGGAGACGTATCAACCATCCCCAAGCTTAATTCCTGCTCGTCCTCGAGTAGGTAAATGATAAAAACAAAATTTTTGATGCGGAATGCTACTAGGAATAATTTCAATGTAATTCTTCTTAATTGTGGTATGAATATTCAGATCCAAAAGATTCAAGACAAAAGTTTAATATTGACATAAAAAATAATAATACTTCAAGCATACTAACTAAGCAATTATGTCTTCTCAAAATAACATGGACAAAGAAAGTTATCCCTACAAAATGATATAGTGTGGCTATGCTCTATCTTCACCACACAAAGTATTTAAATCATGCACAACCCCGATGACAAGCCAAGCAATTTTTTCATACATTTGACATTCTCAAACTTTTTCAATCTTCACGCAATACATGAGTGTCAGCCATGGACATAGCACTATATGTGGAATAGAATGGTGGTTGTGGAGAAGACAAAAAGGGAGAAGATAGTCTCACATCAACTAGGCGTATCAACGGGCTATGGAGATGCCCATCAATAGATATCAATGTGAGTGAGTAGGGATTGCCATGCAACGGATGCACTAGAGCTATAAGTATATGAAAGCTCAACAAAAGAAACTAAGTGGGTGTGCATCCAACTCGCTTGCTCACGAAGACCTAGGGCATTTTGAGGAAGCCCATCATTGGAATATGCAAGCCAAGTTCTATAATGAAAAATTCCCACTAGTATATGAAAGTGATATCATAGGAGACTCTATCATGAAGATCATGGTGCTACTTTGAAGCACAAGTGTGGTAAAAGGATAGTAGCATTGCCCCTTCTCTCTTTTTCTCTCTTTTTTTATTTGGGCCTTTTCTCCCCCTTTTTATGGCCTCTTCTTTTTCCTTTTTAAGTCCGGAGTCTCATCCCGACTTGTGGGGGAATCATAGTCTCCATCATCCTTTCCTCACTTGGGACAATGCTCTAATAATGATGATCATCACACTTTTATTTACTTACAACTCAAGACTTAGAACAAAATATGACTCTATGTGAATGCTTCCGGTGGTGTATCGGGATATGCAATGAATCAAGAGTGACATGTATGAAATAATTATGAACGGTGGCTTTGCTACAAATACGATGTCAACTACATGATCATGCAAAGCAATATGACAATGATGGAGCGTGTCATAATAATCAGAACAGTGGTAAGTTGCATGGAAATATATCTCGGAATGGCTATGGAAATGCCATGATAGGTAGGTATGGTGGCTGTTTTGAGGAAGGTATATGGTGGGTGTATGATACGGGCGAAAAGTGCGCGGTATTAGAGAGGCTAGCAATGGTGGAAGGAAGAAAAGTGTGTATAATCCATGGACTCAACATTAGTCATAAAGAACTCATATACTTATTGCAAAAATCTACAAGTTATCAAAGAAAAGTATTATGTGCATGCTCCTAGGGGTATAGATTGGTAGGAAAATACCATCGCTCGTCCCCGACCGCCACTCATAAGGAAGACAATCAATAAATAAATTATGCTCCGACTTCATCACATAACGGTTCACTATATGTGCATGCTACGGGAATCACAAACTTCAACACAAGTATCTCTCAAATTCACAAATACTCAACTAGCATGACTCTAATATCACCATCTTTATATCTCAAAACAGTCATCAAGCATTAAACTTCTCTTAGTATTCAACACACTCATAAGAATTTTTTTACTAATCTTGTATACCTAGCATATTAGGATTATTTAAGCAAATTACCATGCTATTTAAGACTCTCAAAATAATCTAAGTGAAGCATGAGAGATCAATAGTTTCTATAAAAAAAATTCACCACCGTGCTCTAAAACATATAAGTGAAGTACTAGAGCAAAACTATATAACTCAAAAGATATAAGTGAAGCACATAGAGTATTCTAATAATTTCCGAATCATGTCTCTCTCTCAAAAGGTGTGTACAGCAAAGATGATTATGGTAAACTAAAAAGCAAAGACTCAAATAATACAAGACGCTCCAAGCAAAACACATATCATGTGGTGAATAAAAATATAGCTCCAAGTAAAGTTACCGATGGAAGTAGACGAAAGAGGGGATGCCTTCCGGGGCATCCCCAAGCTTTGGCTTTTTGGTGTCCTTAGATTATCTTGGGGGTGCCATGGGCATCCCCAAGATTAAGCTTTTGCCACTCCTTGTTCCATAATCCATCAAATCCTTACCCAAACTTGAAAACTTCACAACACAAAACTTAAAGTAGAAAATCTCGTGAGCTCCGTTAGCGAAAGAAAACAAAAGACCACTTCAAGGTACTGTAATGAACTCATTATTTATTTATATTGGTGTTAAACCTACTGTATTACAACTTCTCTATGGTTTATAAACTATTTTACTAGCCATAGACTCATCAAAATAAGCAAACAACACACGGAAAACAGAATCTGTCAAAAACAGAACAGTCTGTAGTAATCTGTAGCTAGCGCAAGATCTGGAACCCTAAATATTCTAAAATAAATTTCTGGACGTGAGGAATTTATCTATTAATCATCTTCAAAAATAATTAACTAAATATCACTTTCCAAATAAAAATGGCAGCAGTTCTCGTGAGCGCTAAAGTTTCTGTTTTTACAGCAAGATTAACAAGACTTTCCCCAAGTCTTCCCAACGGTTCTACTTGGCAAAAACACTAATTAAACACAAAAAATACAACCAAAACATAGGCTAGATAAATTATTTATTGAATAACATCAAGGAAAAATATTAGGTTGACTCCCAACAAGTGCTTTTCTTTAAAGCCTTATAGTCGGGCCTAAGATTTCAACGATGCTCACATGAAAGACAAGAATTAAAGCACAAAGAGAGCATCATAAGACACGTAACAAACACATCTAAGTCTAACATACTTCCTATGCATAGGCATCTTATAGGTAAACAAATTATCAAGGCAAGCAAAAACTAGCATATGTAAGGAAGCGGAAAGAAATAATAGGAATCTCAACATAACGAGAGGTAATTTAGTAACGTGAAAATTTCTACCACCATATTTTACTCTCTCATAATAATTACATGTACTATCATAAGAAAATTCAACAAAATATCTAACACATAAAATATTTTCAACACGATCCACATGCATGCAAAGTTGACACTCTTCCAAAATAGTGGGATTAACATTAACTAAAGTCATGACTTCTCCAAACCCACTTTTATCAAAAACTTCATAAGATTGAGCATTCTCCAAATATGTGGGATCTAAAGGTGACACTCTTCCAAATCCACTTTAAATATTATTACAAACATTATAATGAATCTCATATTCATCATGGGGCTTAAATAAATTTTCAAGATCATAAGAAGAATCACCCCAATCATGATCATTGCAACAAGTAGCAAAACTAGCATCCCTAAGCTTAGGGTTTTGCATACTATAAGCACAATTAAAATTAATAGAATTTAAACTATCATAATTGCAATCATGCTTTCTATTCAAAGGTCCATTGTGAATCACTCCATAAAGTACTTCATCAAAAATTTCAGATTCATAAATTTCAAGCAAAACTTCATAAAGATAATCTAGTGCACAAAACTCACTAGCAATTGGTTCATCATAATTGGATCTCTTGAAAAGATTAGTAAGCGGATGAGGATCCATAGATCTTAGGTTATCTGTTTAGCAATAAATAAATAACTATTCCAACCAGACGAGCAAACGGGCCAAGTAAGACATCAAAGCAAATGAAAAGACGAACGTAAGAAGGGCGAATAAAACGGCAAGGGTGAAGTGGGGGAGAGGAAAACGAGAGGCCAATGGAAAATAATGTAATGCGGGAGATAAGGGTTTGTGATGGGTACTTGGTATGTTGACTTTTGCATAGACCTCCCCGGCAACGGCGCCAGAAATCCTTCTTGCTACCTCTTGAGCACTGCGTTGGTTTTCCCTTGAAGAGGAAAGGGTGATGCAGCAAAGTAGCGTAAGTATTTCCCTCAGTTTTTGAGAACCAAGGTATCAATCCAGTAGGAGGCTATGCGCGAGTCTCTCGCACCTACACAAAACAAATAAATCCTCGCAACCAACACGATAAGGGGTTGTCAATCCCTACACGGTCACTTACGAGGGTGAGATCTGATAGATATGATAAGATAATATTTTTGGTATTTTTATGATAAAGATGGAAAGTAAAATAAAAGGCAATAAAAATAGCTAAGTGTTGGAAGATTAATATGATGGAAGATAGACCTGGGGGCCATAGGTTTCACTAGTGGCTTCTCTCAAGAGCATAAGTATTTTACGGTGGGTGAACAAATTACTGTTGAGCAATTGACAGAATTGAGCATATTATGAGAATATCTAGATATGATCATGTATATAGGCATCACGTCCGAGACAAGTAGATCGACTCTTGCCTGCATCTACTACTATTACTCCACACATTGACCGCTATCCAGCATGCATCTAGAGTATTAAGTTCATAAGAACAGAGTAACGCTTTAAGCAAGATGACATGATGTAGAGGGATAAATTCATGCAATATGATAAAAAACCCATCTTGTTATCCTCGATGGCAACAATACAATACATGCCTTGCTGCCCCTACTATCACTGGGAAAGGACACCGCAAGATTGAACCCAAAGCTAAGCACTTCTCCCATTGCAAGAAAGTTCAATCTAGTAGGCCAAACCAAACTGATAATTCAAAGAGACTTGCAAAGATAACCAATCATACATAAAAGAATTCGGAAAAGATTCAAATATTGTTCATAGATAAACTTGATCATAAACCCACAATTCATCGGTCTCAACAAACACACAGCAAAAGAAGATTACATCGAATAGATCTCCATGAGAGAGGGGGAGACCATTGTATTGATATCCAAAAAGAGAAGAAGCCATCTAGCTAATAACTATGGACCCGAAGGTCTGAGGTAAACTACTCACACATCATTAGAGAGGCTATGGTGTTGATGTAGAAGCCCTCCGTGATCGATGCCCCCTCCGGCGGAACTCCGGAACAGGCCCCAAGATGGGATTTCGTGGATACAGAAAGTTACGGCGGTGGAATTAGGGTTTTGGCTCCGCATCTGATCGTTTGGGGTACGTAGGTATATATAGGAGGAAGGAGTACGTCGGTGGAGCAACAGGGGCCCCACGAGGGTGGAGGGCGCGCCTAGGGGGGGTAGGCGCTCCCCTACCTCGTGGCTTCCCTGTTGGTTGCTTGACATAGGGTCCAAGTCTCCTGGATCATGTTCGTTCCGAAAATCACATTCCCGAAGGTTTCATTCCGTTTGGACTCCATTTGATATTCTTTTTCTGCGAAACTCTGAAATAGGCAAAAAAAACAGCAATTTTGGGCTGGGCCTCTAGTTACTAGGTTAGTCACAAAAATAATATAAAAGTGAATAATAAATCCCAATAATGTCCAAAATAGAAGATAGTATAGCATGGAGCAATAAAAAATTATAGATAGGTTGGAGACGTATCAGCTAACGGATGGGTCTTGTCCATCACATCATTCTCCCAATGATGTGTTCTCGTTCATCAAATGACAACACATGTCTATGGTTAGGAAACTGAACCATCTTTGATTAACGAGCTAGGCCAGTAGAGGCTTACTAGGGACACGGTGTTTTGTCTATGTATCCACACATGTATCAAGTTTTCGGTTAATACAATTCTAGAATGGATAATAAACATTTATCATGATATAAGGAAATATAAAATAACAACTTTATTATTGCCTCTAGGGCATATTTTCTTCAGTCTCCCACTTGCACTAGACTCAATAATCTATTTCACATTGCCATGTGAGTTAACACCAATAGTTAACATCATCATGTGATTAACACCCTATAGTTCACATCGCCATGTGACCAATATCCAAAGGGTTTACTAGAGTCAATAATCTAGTTCACATCGCCATGTGATTAACACCCAAAGAGTACTAAGGTGTGATCATGTTTTTCTTATGAGAGAAGTTTTAGTGAATGGGTCTGCCACATTTAGATATGTATGTATTTTGCAAATTTCTATGTCTACAATGCTCTGTATGGAGCTACTCTAGCTAATTGCTCCCACGTTCAATATGTATTTAGATTGAGACTTAGAGTCATCTAGATCAGTGTTAAAGCTTGCATCGACGTAACTCTTTACGATGAACTCTTTATCACCTCCATAACTGAGAAACATTTCCTTAGTCCTCTTTAAGGTAACTAAGGATAATTTTGACCGTTGTCCAGTGATCTACTCCTGGATCACTATTGTACCCCCTTGCCAAACTCATGGTAAGGTATACAATAGGTCTGGTACACAGCATGTCATACTTTATAGAACCTATGGCTGAGGCATAGGGAATGACTTTCATTCTCTCTCTATCTTCTGTCGTGGTCGGGCTTTGAGTCTTACTCAACTTCACACCTTGCAACACAGGCAAGAACCCTTTCTTTGACTGATCCATTTTGAACTTCTTCAAAATCTTGTCAAGGTATGTGTTTTGTGAAAGTCCTATTAAGTGTCTTGATCTATCCCTATAGATCTTGATGCCCAATATATAAGTAGTTTCACCGAGGTCTTACATTGAAAATTATTATTCAAGTATCCTTTTACGCTATCCAGAAATTCTATATCATTTCCAATCAACAATATGTCATCCACATATAATATCAGAAATGCTACAGAGCTCCCACTCACTTTCTTGTAAATAGATGCTTCACCATAAGTCTGTATAAAACCATATGCTTCGATCACCTCATCAAAGCATATATTCCAACTCCGAGATGCTTGCACCATTCCATAGATGGATCGCTGGAGTTTGCACACTTTGTTAGCACCTTTAGGATCGACAAAACCTTCTGGTTGCATCATATACAACTCTTCTTTAATAAATCCATTAAGGAATGCAGTTTTGACATCCGTTTGCTAGATTTCATAAAATGTGGCAATTGCTAACATGATTCGGATAGACTTAAGCATTGCTACGAGTGATAAAATTCCATCGTAGTCAACACCTTGAACTTGTCGAAAACCTTTTGCGACAAGTCGAGATTTGTAGATAGTAACACTACCATCAGTGTCCGTCTTCCTCTTGAAGATTCATTTATTCTCAATGGCTTGCCGATCATTGGGAAAGTCCACCAAAGTCCAGACTTTGTTCTCATACATGGATCCTATCTCAGATTTCATGGCCTCAAGCCATTTTATTGGAATCTGGGCTCATCATTGCTTCCTCATAGTTCGTAGGTTTGTCATGGTCTAGTAACATAACTTCTAGAACAGGATTATTGTACCACTCTGGTGCGGAACATGCTCTGGTTGAGCGACGAGGTTCGGTAGTAACTTGATCTGAAGTTTCATGATCATTATCATTAGCTTCCTCTCTTTGAACTTTTAAAATGTTTCAGACTTGTGTTTCGTTAAGTAGATATACCCATATCTGCTCAAATCATCTGTGAAGGTCAGAAAATAACGATACCTACCACGTGCTTCAACACTCATTGGACCACATACATCGATATGTATTATTTCCAACAAGTCATTAGCTCGCTCCATTGTTCTGGAGAACGGAGTTTTAGTCATCTTGCTCATGAGGCATGGTTCACACGCATCAAATGATTCATAATCAAGTGATTCCAAAAGTCCATCTGCATGGAGTTTCTTCATGCGCTTTACACCAATATGACCTAAACGACAGTGCCACTAGTATGTTGCACTATCATTATCAATTTTTCATCTTTTGGCATCAATATTATGAATATGTGTATCACTACGATCGAGATTCAATAAACCATCCACCTTGGGTGTATGACCATAGAAGGTTTTATTCATGTAAACAGAATAACAATTATTCTTTGACTTAAATGAATAACCGTATTGTAATAAACATGATCCAATCATATTCATGCTCAACGCAAACACCAAATAACATTTATTTTAGGTTCAACACTAATCCTGAAGGTAAAGGGAGTGTGCGATGGTGATCTTATCAACCTTGGAATCGCTTCCAACACACATGGTCACCTCGCCCTCTACTAGTATCTGTTCATTTTGCAACTCCTCTTTCGAGTTACAAATGTTTGCAACTGAACCAGTATCACATACCCAGGGGCTACTATGAACACTAGTAAAGTACACATCAATAACATGTATATCAAATATACCTTTGTTCACTTTGCCATCCTTCTTATCCGCCAAGTTTTTGGGGCAGTTCCGCTTCGAGTGACCATTTCCTTTGCAGTAGAAGCACTTAGTTTGAAGTTTGGGTCTACTTTTGGGCTTCTTCACGGGAGTGGCAACTTGCTTGCCATTCTTCTTGAAGTTCCCTTTCTTCCCCTTGCCCTTTTCCTTGAAACTAGTGTTCTTGTTTAACCATCAACATTTGATACTATTTCTTGATTTCTACCTTCGCCGATTTCAGCATCGCGAAGAGCTTGGGAATCGTTTTCATTATCCCTTGCATATTATAATTCATCACGAAGTTCTAGTAACTTGGTGATAGTGACTAGAGAACTCTGTCAATCACTATCTTATCTGGAAGGTTAACTCCCACTTGATTCAAGCGATTGTAGTACCCAGACATTCTGAGCATATGCTCACTAGCTGAGCTATTCTCCTCCATCTTGTAGGCAAAGTACTTGTCAGAGGTCTCATACCTCTTAACACGGGCATGGGTCTGAAATATCATTTTCAGCTCTTGGAACATCTGATATGCTCCATGGCGTTCAAAACATTTTTGAAGTCCCTGTTCTAAACCGTAAAGCATGGTGCACTAAACTATCAAGTAGTCATCCTACCGAGCTTGTCAAATGTTCCTAACGTCTGCATCTGCTCCTGCAATAGGTCTGTCACCTAGCGGTGCATTGAGGACATAATTATTCTTTGCAGCAATGAGGATAATTCTCAGATCACGGACCCAGTCCGCATCATTGCTACTATCAAGTTTCAACTTATTTTTCTCTAGGAACATATCATAAAACATAGGGGAGCTACAACGCGAGCTATTGATCTATAACATAATTTGCAAATACTATCGGGACTAAGTTCATGATAAATTAAAGTTCAATTAATCATATTACTTAAGAACTCCCACTTAGATAGACATCCCTCGAGTCATCTAATTGATTACATGATCCAAATCAACTAAACCATGTCCGATCATCACGTGAGATGGAGTAGTCTTCAATGGTGAACATCTCTATGTTGATCATATCTACTATATGATTCATGTTTGACCTTTCGGTCTCTAGTGTTCTGAGGCCATGTTTGTAGATGCTAGGCTTGTCAAGTTTAACCCGAGTATTCCGCATGTGCAAAACTGTCTTGCACCCGTTGTATGTGAACATAGAGCTTATCACACCCGATCATCACGTGGTGTCTCAGCATGATGAACTGTCGCAACGGTGCATACTCAGGGAGAACGCTTATACCTTGAAATTTTAGTAAGGGATCATATTATAATGCTACCGCCGTACTAAGCAAAATAAGATGCATAAAAGATAAACTACACATGCAATCAAAATATGTGACATGATATGGCCATCATCATCTTGTGCCTTTGATCTCCATCTCCAAAGCACCATCATGATTTCCATCGTCACCGGCTTGACACCTTGATCTCCATCATAGTGTCGTTGTCGTCTCGCCAACTATTGCTTCTACAACTATCACTAACGCATAGTGATAAAGTAAATCAATTACATGGCGTTTGCATTTCATACAATAAAGCGACAACCATAAGGCTCCCGCCAGTTGCCGATAACTTTTACAAAGAATGATCATCTCATACAATAATGTATATCACATCATGTATTGACCATACCACATCACAACATGCCCTGCAAAAACAAGTTAGATGTCATCTACTTTGTTGTTGCAAGTTTTACGTGGCTGCTACGGGCTTCTAGTAAGAACCGTTCTTACCTATGCATCAAAACCACAACGGTGATTTATCAAGTTTGCTGTTTTAACCTTCAACAAGGACCGACCGCACTCAAATTCGATTCAACTAAAGTTGGAGAAATAGACACCCGCCAACCACCTTTATGCAAAACTAGTTGCATGTCTGTCGGTGGAATTGGTCTCATGAACATGGTCATGTAAGGTTGGTCCGGGCCGCTTCATCCAACAATACCGCCGAATCAAAATTAGACGTTGGTGGTAAGCAGTATGACAATCACCGCCCATAACTCTTTGTGTTCTACTCATGCATATCATCTACGCATAGACCTGGCTCTGATGCCACTGTTGGGGAGCGTAGCATGCAATTTCAAGAAATTTCCTACGCTCAAGCAAGATCTATCTAGGAGATGCATAGCAACAAGAAGGGGAGAGTGTGTCTACGTACCCTTGTAGACCGAAAGTGGAAGCCTTTGATAACACGGTTGATGTAGTTGAACTTCTTCTCGTTCTAACCAATCAAGTACCAAAAGTACAACACCTCCGAGTTCTGCACATGTTCAACTCGATGACGTCCCTCGAACTCTTGATCCAGCAAAGTCTCGAGGGAGAGTTTCGTCAGCATGATGGTGTGGTGACGGTGATGGTGAAGTGATTGATAACCCACAAGTATATGGGATCTCAATAGTTTTTGAGGGTAGAGTATTCAACCCAAATTTATTGGTTCGACACAAGGGGAGCCAAAGAATATTCTCAAGTATTAACAGTTGAGTTTTCAATTCAACCGCACCTGAAAGATTTAATATCTGCAGCAAAGTATTTAGTAGCAAAGTAATATGGAAGTAGCGGTAACGGTGGCAAAAGTAATAGTATTGGTTTTGAAGTGATTGTTACAGTGGGAACGGAAAAGTAACTAAGAAAAGATCAATATGTGAAAATCTCGTAGGCAATGGATCAGTGATGGATAATTATGTCGGATGCGATTCCTCATGCAATAGTTATAACATAGGGTGACACAAAACTAGCTCTAGTTTATCAATGTAATGTAGGCATGTATTCTGAATATAGTCATGCATGCTTATGGAAAAGAACTTGCATGACATCTTTTGTCCTACCCTCCCGTGGCAGTGGGGCCCTATTGGAAACTAAGGGATATTAAGGCCTCCTTTTAATGGAGTACCGGAACAAAGCCTTAGCACTTAGTGAATACATGAACTCCTCAAACTATAGTCATCACCGGGAGTGGTCCCGATTATTGTCCCTTCGGGGTTACCGGATCATAACACATAGTAGGTGACTATTGACTTGCAAAATAGGATCAAGAACTCACATATATTCATGAAAACATAATAGGTTCAGAACGGAAATCATGGCAGTCAGGCCCTAGTGACAAGCATTAAGCATAGCAAAGTCATAGCAACATCAATCTCAGAACATAATGGATACTAGGGATCAAACCCTAACAAAACTAAATCGATTACATGATAAATCTCATCCAACCCATCACCGTCCAGCAAGCCTACAATGGAATTACTCATGCACGGCGATGAGCATCATGAAATTGGTGATGGAGGAAGGTTGGTGATGATGATGGCGACGGATTCCCCTCTCCGGAGCCCCGAACGGACTCCAGATCAGCCCTCCCGAGAGAGATTAGGGCTTGGCGGCGGCTCTGTATCGTAAAATGCGTTGAATCCTTCTCTTTGATTTTTTCTCCCCGAACATGAATATATAGAGTTGGAGTTGAGGTCGGTGGAGCCTCAGGGGGCCCACGAGATAGGGGGGCATGCCCCCCACCCTCATGGACAAGGTGTGGGCCCCCTGGTGTTGATTCTTTCGCCAGTATTTCTTATATATTCCAACAATATTCTCTGTGAAGTTGTAGGTCATTCCGAGAACTTTTAATTCCGCACAAAAATAACACCATGGCAATTCTTCTGAAAACAACGTCAGTCCGGGTTAGTTCCATTCAAATCATGCAAGTTAGAGTCCAAAACAAGGTCAAAAGTGTTTGGAAAAGTAGATACGATGGAGACGTATCAACTCCCCCAAGCTTAAACCTTTGCTTGTCCTCAAGCAATTCAGTTGATAAACTGAAAGTGATAAAGAAAAACTTTGACAAACTCTATTTGATCTTGTTGTTGTAAATATGTAAAGCCAGTATTCAAGTTTTCAGCAAAGATTATGAACTAACCATATTCACAATAACATTTAGGTCTCATGTTTACTCATATCAATGGCATAATCAACTAGCGAGCAATAATGGTAAATCTCGGATGACAACACTTCCTAAAAACAACCATAATATGATATAACAAGATGGTATCTCGCTAGCCCTTTCTGAGACCACGAAACATAAATGCAGAGCACCTCTGAAGATCAAGGACCGACTAAACATTGTAATTCATGGTAAAAGAGATCCACTCACAATCATACTCAATGTAAACTAATAGTAATACATGCAAATGACAGCGGTGCTCTCCAACTGGTGCTTTTTAATAAGAGGATGATGACTCAACATAAAAGTAAATAGATAGGCCCTTCGCAGAGGGAAGCAGGGATTTGTAGAGGTGCTAGAGCTTGATTTTTGAAATAGAGATAAATAATATTTTGAGTGGTATACTTTCATTGTCAACATAACAACTGAGAGATTTTGATATCTGATACGTCTCCAACGTATCTATAATTTTGGATTGCTCCATGCTATTATATTATCTGTTTTGGATGTTTATGGGCTTTATTAGACACTTCTATATTATTATTGGGACTAACCTATTAACCCAGAGCCCAGTGCCAGTTTCTGTTTTTTCCTTGTTTTAGAGTATCGCAGAAAAGGAAAATCAAACGGAGTCCAATTGACTTGAAACTTCACGGAACTTACTTTTGGAAGGAAAGCAACCCGAGAGACTTGGAGTCCACGTAAGGGAAGCAACAAGGAAGCCACGAGGCAGGGGGCGCGCTCACCCCCCTGGGCACGCCCTCCACCCTCGTGGGCCCCTTGTGGCTCCCCTGATGTACTTCTTCCTGCTATATATACCCATATACCCTAAAACGATCGAGGAGCACAATAGATCGGGAGTTCCGCCGCCAGAAGCCTCCGTAGCCACCGAAAGCCAATTTAGACCCATTCCGGTACCCTGCCGGATGGGGCAATCCCTCTCCGGTGGCCATCTTCATCATCCCGGTGCTCTCCATGACGAGGAGGGAGTAGTTCTCCCTCGGGTCTGAGGGTATGTACCAGTAGCTATGTGTTTGATCTCTCTCTCGTGTTCTTGAGGTGATACGATCTTGATGTATCATGAGCTTTGCTATTATATTTGGATCCTATGATGTTTCTCCCCCTACTCTCTTGTAATGAATTGAGTTTTCCCTTTGAAGTAATCTTATCGGATTGAGTCTTTAAAGATTTGAGAACACTTGATGTATGTCTTGCCGTGCGTATCTGTGGTGACAATGGGATACCACGTGATTCACTTGATGTATGTTTTGGTGATCAACTTGTGGGTTCCGCCCATGAACCTATGCATAGGGGTTGGCACACGTTTTCGTCGTGATTCTCCGGTAGAACTTTGGGGCATTATTTGAGGTCCTTTGTGTTGGTTGAATAGATGAATCTGAGATTGTGTGATGCATATCGTATAATCATACCCATAGATACTTGAGGTGACATTGGAGTATCTAGGTGACATTAGGGTTTTGGTTGATTTGTATCTTAAGGTGTTATTCTAGTATGAACTCTAGGGCTGTTTGTGACACTTATAGGAATAGCCCAACTGATTGATTGGAAAGAATAACTTTGAGGTGGTTTCGTACCCTACCATAATCTCTTCATTTGTTCTCCGCTATTAGTGACTTTGGAGTGACTCTTTGTTGCATGTTGAGGGATAGTTATGTGATCCAATTATGTTATTATTGTTGAGGGAACTTGCACTAGCGAAAGTATGAACCCCACGCCTTGTTTCAATGTATTGCAATACCGTTTACGCTCACTTTTATCATTAGTTACCTTGCTGTTTTTATATTTTCAGATTACAAAAACATTTATCTACCATCCATATACCACTTGTATCACCATCTCTTTGCCGAACTAGTGCACCTATACAATTTACCATTGTATTGGGTGTGTTGGGGACACAAGAGACTCTTTGTTATTTGGTTGCAGGGTTGCTTGAGAGAGACCATCTTCATCCTACGCCTCCTACGGATTGATAAAGCTAAGGTCATCCACTTGAGGGAAATTTGCTATTGTCCTACAAACCTCTGCACTTGGAGGCCCAACAACGTCTATAAGAAGAAGGTTGTGTAGTACACATCAAGCTCTTTTCTGGCGCCGTTGCCGGGGAGGTTAGCGCTTGAAGGTATATCTTTAGATCTTGCAATCGAACATTTTAATTTCTTGTTTTATCACTAGTTTAGTTTATAAAATAAAATTACAAAAAAATGGAATTAAGGGTACCTCATATGCTTCATATTTTTAATATCTATCATGAAAATAAGGATTCCGATAATTGTGCTCAAGTGTAGAAGAAGAATGCATTAGAATGTTTGGCATTAAATATTTGAATGATGAGCATGATTGCAATGTTGTTAGTATGAATTCCTTGAATATCTATGATGCTAATGGTATGCAAAGCCTCAAGCTTGGGGAAGCTATGTTTGATGAAGATGATATTTTTTGTCCCCCAAGTTTTGATGAGCAAATTTATTATGATGAAAGCATGCCTCCTATCTATGATGATTATTGTGATGACACGTATGCTTTAAAGAATAATGATAACAATGAAACTTGTCATCTTGATTTCAATTTTCAATCCCATGATAGTTACGTTGTTGAGTTTGCTCCCACTACTATTAATGAGAAGAATTTTGCTTGTGTGGAGAGTAATAAAATTTCTAAGCTTATAGATCATGAAAAGAATTCTTTAGGTGCTGGTTATATTGTTGAATTCATTCATGATGCTACTGAAAATTATTATGAGGGAGGAATATATGCTTGTAGGAATTGCAATAATATCAAGTTTCCTCTCTATGTGCTTAAAGTTTTGAAGTTATGCTTGTTTTGCTTTCCTGTAGTGACCAGACCTCAAACAGTCTGATCTCTGTGCTTTAGTGTCATCCCTGGATCAGTAATGCTAACACGCACAGTACTTGAAGGATTTATAACAGAGTAGCAATCACACATTTATTGCATCGAATGTCTCAAAAGAGAACTTATTACAATAAATATGGCTTAAGGCCATCTAGTAACGATAACAGCGGAAGGCTTGGAAGATAAGTGAGTCCATCAACTCCAACGGCATCACTGAGTATAGAACCACGACCTAAAGGCACCTTACTCGTCATCTGAAAAGTCTGCAACATGAACGTTGCAGCCCGAAAACGGGCCAGCACATGGAATATGCTGGAGAATAAAGCTATACTACATGCATATATGGCTGGTGGAAAGCTCTATGGTTACAGTTTTTGCATAAATCCAATTTTTCCCTACTGCAAAGGAATACATTTTTATTTAACTATCATGGTGGTTGTTGAACATTGAGAAGATAGACATCCTCTCAATCCCAATTAAGCATTATCATTAAAACCCAACAATATTAATTAAAGTAACATGATGAGATTCACATGATAATCCAAGTACTAGATACTCAAGACGTCCATAACCGGGGACACGGCTAACCATGATTAGTTTATACACTCTGCAGAGGTTTGCACACTTTTCCCCACAAGACTCGATCTCCTCCGTTAGGATTCTCGCACTACAAGATGTTTGAGAAACAGATGACCGAGACATAGTCTTTCAGAAGCGCTAGCACCTTACGATCGGGTAGACAGTACCAACCTACATCCCCTACATCTGCTAGTCTACCACTATAAGAGTTCGCGCGACTTAGTCAACTATGCTACAGCCCATAGTAGCTTGTGGCTGCACACGGAAGTTTCTAGTATGAATAATCTCATGATCCCTTTGAGCCTAAGTGGCGGTTCATAAAGAAAAACAGGCAATCGATGGAATACCCAGGTGCCTCAATCCACCCAGATGTGTGTTTAAGTTGCCACCTTAAATAAACCTTTAATTTAACAATCTCACATGTGTCATGGATACACTCACCCAATCCACGTCTACTAGCATAGCATGGCATAACAAGCAAACGTAGAAGTAACTCCCAAGGGTTTGATAATAAAACAGGTAATAGGTACGACCTCATCTACTTCCCAAAACCCACATATTAATCAGATCCTAATCATGCAATTGTTTGAGGATTGATCTAATGCAATAAAAACTGGGTAGTAAAGAGGTATGATCAAAGTATTACTTGCCTTGCTGATGATCCGCGAAACCTAGAGATTCAAAGTAGCAAGCGGCGCACTCCGGGTACTCTATTGTAAACAAACAAGCATACAATAAGTACTCATCTAATGCACGGGTAAAACTCAAATAAGAGATCTAACCAGAAAGTTCAACTTAAGAACTCCAGTTTGCAAAAGAAATCAAATCGAACGAAGTAATGAAAGTCAAACGGCGAAAGAAACAAACTTTGTTTACTAATCTGGATCTAAGTCAAATTTTACAGAAGCAAAATCTTGTTTGAGTAGGTTAAACAGAAAGAGGGTATCGAGACGAAACTCCAGGCGCTTGAACCGCCTGATTCCGAAAAACGGGCGAAAAGATATACTAGAACGAAAATCGGATCAGAAATAACCGGGAAATAATCCGAGAAAAAGAAAAACTGACGAACAGATTAACGAACGAACGTTTGTTAACTGAAACTAAACTGCGAATTCATCCGTTAAAACGAACGAACGGGCGAACGCTCACTAAAAAAATCGGAAAAAAGTAAAACCGATCTATTTCTAAAAAATGAATCTAGGGTTTTCTAAAAAAACCGGATCGGTTCTTTAGAAAACCGGGGCGGCTACCTTGGCTCGGCTTCAGCGAGGCTTCGGCAGGGTACTGGTGCGGCGGCGGGGCGGCGTGGGGTGGCGGGGCTGCGGCAGCGGCGGCTGCTGCTGCTGCTGCTACTACTGGCGGCGGGGCGGGTCGGGTGGCGGTGTGGGGAGGGCGGCGGCGGTATTTAAGAGGGGGGTGGCGGCTTGGGGAAGGGGGCAAGGCGGCGGCGGCGCGGAGGAGTCCGGCTCGGACTTGGAGTCCGGGTCGGCAGCGGCGCGGCGCGGGGAAGGCGGCAGCGGCGAGGGCCGGTCTGGCTCGGCTGGGCCTTCAGCCCAGTCGGGCGCGGAGATTTTTTTTTAAAATAATCCTGCTGAACTAAGAAAAATCCTAGAAAAATAAATAAAAATCTAAAAATGCCAAAACCAATTTTCACCGTCTAAATAAAATAGTTAGAACAAGATGAACATTTTCTTGGACCTAAAATGCAGTTTTGAAAAACGTGTAATTTTTCCTAAATTCAAATAAAATAGCAAAAACTCCAAAATAAATCTTATTTGATTTTTTTATTAAATCCTCAATATTTCGTTATTTTGGGAAAGTCATTTTATTCCCTCTCACTTATTTTTATTATAGAAATAATTGAAGATAAAATAAATAAAATCAATGATCCTATTTTCAAAATTTGAGAAAACTCAAATATGAAAATAATGAAATCCCCAACTCTCTCCGAGGGTCCTTGAGTTGTGTAGAATTTCTAGGATCAAGCCAAAAGCAACAAAATATTATATGCATTGATGATCTAGTGTATAACATTCCAAATTGAAAATTTGGGATGTTACATTTCCTATGCTAGTTGATTATTGTTCCCATAAGTTGTTTGCTCACAAAATCCCTATGAATAGCAAGTGGGTTAGGCTTAAATATGCTAGTCATATTCTTCATGATGCTCTCTTTATGTTACAATTCTTATCTTTTATGTGAGCATCATTGAAATCATCATGCCTAACTAGGGGCGTTAAACGATAGCGCTTGTTGGGAGGCAACCCAACTTTATTTTTGTTCCTTGCTTTTTTTCCTGTTTAGTAATAAATAATTCATCTAACATCTGTTTAGATGTGGTTTTATGCTTTTAATTAGTGTTTGTGTCAAGTAGAACCTTTGGGAAGACTTGGGGAAAGTCTTTGCGATCATGCTGTAAAAAACAGAAACTTTAGTGCTCACGAGAATTGCTTCCACTTTTTATTTAAGAGTGCTATTTAGTTAATTATTTTTGAAGATTATTAATAGACAAATTCCTATTGTCCAGCAATTTATTTTAGAATTTTTGGGGTTCCAGATCTTGCGTTAGCCACAGATTACTACAGACTGTCCTGTTTTTGACAGATTCTGTTTTTCGTGTGTTGTTTGCTTATTTTGATGAATCTATGGCTAGTAAAATAGTTTATAAACCATAGAGAAGTTGGAATACAGTAGGTTTAACACCAATATAAATAAATAATGAGTTCATTACAGTACCTTGAAGTGGTGTTTTGTTTTCTTTCGCTAATGGAGCTCACGAGATTCTCTACTTTAAGTTTTGTGTTGTGAAGTTTTCAAGTTTTGGTAAAGATTCGATGGACTATGGAATAAGGAGTGGCAAGAGCCTAAGCTTGGTGATTCCCAAGGCACCCCAAGGTAATATTCAGGGACAACCAAAAGCCTAAGCTTGGGGATGCCCCGGAAGGCATCCCCTCTTTCGTCTTTGCTCATCGGCAACTTTACTTGGAGCTATATTTTTATTTACCACATGATATGTGTTTTGCTTGGAGCGTCAATTTATTTTGTTATAATTTTCTTTCTGTCATTTAGAACAATGTTTTGCATCTTTTATTTCAATAAAAGTGGCATTGATAGCCTTTACTATGCCTATTTTACAAGTCCACATGTTGCTGTTTGAAAATAGAAAGTTTACCGCTGTTGCAATATTTCCCTAGAAAAGTTAGAATGTGATAAAATGTTGAAACCTTTTGCATATTGAGCTCTGATAAATTTACTACAGTGGGAATTTTCTTTCATAACTTTTGGAGCTAGGGAAGTATGGATGTTGCTGCATTCTTTACAGAGTGTCCTGTTTAGGCAGCTTGCTGATATGTTTGCATATGTTTGCTTCTTTAATGATTCTATTTGAGGATAGGACTATTAAATATGCAGTCATATTTAGTATGCAATGTTGAATAATAATTTTTGTTATTTTCTACAGTAGAGGATGATAAGGTTTTTGCAATGGTTTATACTAACTTATCTCACGAGTCCTTGTTGAGTTTTGTGTGGATGAAGCTTTTGAGATTTAGGGAGACCGTGATATGAGAGGAATTAAGGAGACACAAAAGCTCAAGCTTGGGGATGCCCAAGGCATCCCAAGATAATATTTCAAGAATTCTCAAGCGTCAAAGCTTGGGGATGCCCCGGTTGGCATCCCACCTTTCTTCTTCAACAATTATTTGTTAGTTTCGGTTGATCCTAAGTTTTTGCTTCTTCACATGATGTTTGCCATTCTTAGAATGTCATTTTCTTTTGCTTTGCTTTCTGTTTGAATAAAATACCAAGATCTGAAATTATTAAAAGTTAGAGAGTCTTCACATAGCTAAATAATTATTTAACTACTCATTGATCTTCACTTATATCTTCCGGAGTAGTTTGTTGTTGCTCTAGCGCTTCACTTATATCTTTTTAGAGCACGGTGGTGGTTTTATTTTGTAGAAATAGGTGAACTCTCATGCTTCACTTATATCATTTTGAGAGTCTTTAGAACAGCATGGTAGTTTGCTTTGGTTATGAAACTAGTCCTAATATGATGGGCATCCAAGAGGGATATAATAAAAACTTTCATATAGAGTGCATTGAATACTATGAGAAGTTTGATACTTGATGATTGTTTTGAGATATGAGGATGGTAATATTAGAGTCATGCTAACTGAGTAGTTTTGAATTTGATAAATACTTGTGTTCAAGTTTGTGATTCCCGTAGCATGCACGTATGGTGAACCGTTATGTGATGAAGTCGGAGCATGATTTATTTATTGATTGTCTTCCTTATGAGTGGCGGTCAGGGACGAGCGATGGTCTTTTCCTACCAATCTATCCCCCTAGGAGCATGCACATAATACTTTGATTTGATAACTTGTAGATTTTTGCAATAAGTATATGAGTTCTTTATGACTAATGTTGAGTCCATGGATTATACGCACTCTCACCTTTCCACCATTGCTAGCCTCTCTAGTATCGCGCAACTTTCGTCGGTACCATAAACCCACCATATACCTTCCTCAAAACAGCCACCATACCTACCTATTATGGCATTTCCACAGCCATCCCGAGATATATTGCCATGCAACTTTCCACCGTTCCATTTATTATGACACGCTCCATCATTGTCATATTGCTATGCATGATCATGTAGTTGACATTGTATTTGTGGCAAAGCCACCATTCATAATTCTTTCATACATGTCACTCATGCATCATTGCACATCCCAGTACACCGCCGGAGGCATTCATATAGAGTCATATTTTGTTCTAAGTATCGAGTTGTAATTCCTGAGTTGTAAGTAAATAAAAGTGTGATGATCATCATTATTAGAGCATTGTCCCAGTGAGGAAAGGATGATGGAGTTTATGATTCCCCCATAAGTCGGGATTAGACTCCGGACGAAAAATAAAAAAAAGGAAAGAAGAGGCCATAAAAAAAGAGAAAAGGCCCAAATAAAAAAATAAAAAAATAAAAAAATGAGAGAAAAAGAGAGAAGGGGCAATGCTACTATCCATTTTATACACTTGTGCTTCAAAGTAGCACCATGATCTTCATGATAGAGAGTCTCCTATGTTGTCACTTTCATATACTAGTGGGAATCTTTCATTATAGAACTTGGCTTGTATATTCCAATGATGGGCTTCCTCAAAATGCCCTAGGTCTTCGTGAGCAAGCGAGTTGGGTGCACACCCACTAGTTTCTTTTGTTGAGCTTTCATACATTTATAGCTCTAGTGCATCCGTTGCATGGCAATCCCTACTCACTCACATTGATATCTATTAATGGGCATCTCCATAGCCCGTTGATACGCCTAGTTGATGTGAGACTATCTTCTCCTTTTTGTCTTCTCCACAACCACCATTCTATTCCACCTATAGTGCTATGTCCATGGCTCACGCTCATGTATTGCGTGAAGATTGAAAAAGTTTGAGAAAATCAAAAGTATGAAACAATTGCTTGGCTTGTCATCGGGGTTGTGCATGATTTAAATATGTTGTGTGGTGAAGGAGCATAGCCAAACTATATGATTTTGTAGGGATAGCTTTCTTTGGCCATGTTATTTTGAGAAGACATGATTACTTGGTTAGTATGCTTGAAGTATTATTATTTCTATGTCAATATTAAACTTTTGTCTTGAATCTTATGGATCTGAATATTCTTTCCAAAATGAAGAGAATTACTTAGAGAAATATGTTAGGTAGCATTCCACACCAAAAATTCTGTTTTTATCATTTACCTACTCGAGGACGAGCAGGAATTAAGCTTGGGGATGCTGATACGTCTCCAACGTATCTATAATTTTTGATTGTTCCATGCTATTATATTATCTGTTTTGGATGTTTATGGGCTTTATTAGACACTTTTATATTATTTTTGGGACTAATCTATTAACCCAGAGCCCAGTGCGAGTTTCTGTTTTTTCCTTGTTTTAGAGTATCGTAGAAAAGGAAAATCAAACGGAGTCCAATTGACCTGAAACTTCACGGAACTTATTTTTGGAAGGAAAGCAACCCGGGAGACTTGGAGTCCATGTAAGGGAAGCAACGAGGAAGCCACGAGGCAGGGGGCGCGCCCACCCCCCTAGGCGCGCCCTCCACCCTCGTGGGCCCCTCGTGGCTCCCCTGACGTACTTCTTCCTCCTATATATACCCATATACCCTAAAATGATCGAGGAGCACAATAGATCGGGAGTTCTGCCGCCAGAAGCCTGCGTAGCCACCGAAAGCCAATTTAGACCCGTTCTGGCACCCTGTCGGAGGGGGCAATCTATCGGGGGTTTGGTGCGACATATGCCAACGGATGGCTTATCATGGTGGGGGCGAGTAGAACGTCGCCAGTGCCTAGAAATGGGATGAGGCGAAGACATGCACGCCGGCGAATCTTACCCAGCTTCGGGGCTGTCTGGGGAGATAATACCCCTACTGCTGCTCTGCGGGGTCTCCGCATGATCACTATGGCAAAGTGTTTACACGGTTGCTCCTTGAGCTGTTTTCTGGTGGTCGGAGAGGGCAAAGCTAGCTCCCTCCCTTCTATATGATCTGGTCTAGAGCTAATGGGTTCCAACCCTTTGCATGGGTGCCCTGGGGGGTTTATATAGGCCTACCCCCCAGGGGTACAATGGTAATCCGGATGGACGCGGGCCCAGCCGTCAGTGCCTCTGGCCTCTATCTTCTCTGCCGACCGCTAGGGCCCGCCGACTGGTGGGCCCTGCCGACCGGCCTAGTACGGAGCCGACAGGCCGCGTCCGCCGCGGGTGGGTCTTGCCAGCTGCTGATTACTTTAGCCGTGCTTCTGATGACGCGGGCTTGATCATGAGGTCGTGGCAACAGCCCCGCCGCCTGGCGGGCGATCACTGTTGCCACTCCCCATCACATCTTGATTAATGGCGCGTGGGCCCCAGGGGAGGGCTCGGCCGACTCCCCCGGGCCAACTCCCGATGGGTCCGACTGGTGGTTCTCCTGCCGTCTCCAGAGGTCTCACTGACTGGTGGGGCCTGCTGCCTCCAAGCCGTACAGACAAGCCATCGTGGGTGCAGGATTCGGCCCTGCGGCGCTGATGTCAGGGCCGGCATGGCAACAGTGCCACGCCGCATGGAGATCTTCCGGGGTACGACATGCTGTGGCCATGCCTGCCCTTGGTAAGGGGCGGGGATGGGCTTCGCTGCAGCCACGCCCCTGCCTCGTCCCCTTTGATGAGGTTATGGGGTTTGTTGGAGTCGCAGGCCGACTCCCCAAAGCCGGCTTCTCTGGAAGTCGTCCCTGGGACTCGGCCGTGAGCGGGCAGTCGGCCGCCCTGCCGTCGACTCCTCAGGAGGCGGCTCTTTGTCCTGGGGTCTTGAGGGGCGCAGCCTGCCCCGATGTCTTGAAAGGTTCTGGGACTCGGGTTGGCCTACCTGTGGCCCATTACTCCGACAGTAGTCCCCGAAGCTGGTGAGGCGCCGCGGATGATCGGCTGAGAAGCCTCAGCAGTTTCTCTTTCCGGGTGCTCAACACATGGTCTTTGATTGACTTCTGCCGGGCCGACTAGAAGGAGTCGGACTTCCTCAACTCGGACTCACTCAATTCCGACTCGCTCAGTATTTCGAACGTCGCGGAGGGTTTTAAGTGGCGTGCTAGCTAAGCCTCCAGGCTGCCGCCTGTTCTAGGCCTGTCACGCGAGGGCACGCGGCTAGGCCATCCTGTCAGCCCACACGCGCGACGGGACAGGCCCACAGGCGGGGCCCGCCACTACCGCGCCTCGGCGCCCGAGCGGATCCGCTGTGGCCCCAGTGGACGGTTGGGATTCCCATGGAGTTACTGCGCGTAGTAACTTTATCGTGGATCGTGGGGGTCGTGGGGTCATGGGCGCAGTAAATCCCCACGTCCGCCCCCTCGGCTTCACAGCCCACGAGGCTATAAGTAGGGGGAAGAGGGGGGCACGCGCGCCCCTCCTTCCCACTACTCCTCGTTCTCTTCCTTCCTCTTCTCTTCTTCGCTCCGCCGCGTGCCCAAGCTCTGGCGAACGCTGCGGCGACAGCTCGCGATGAGTTCTTCCTCCGCCGCCGTGCCTCCCCTAGTGCGCTCTGGCACCTGGGACAGCTCCGAAGTTCATGAAGACCATATCGAGTTCCTCCGCCGGACTCGTCGGCTCCCCGGCGAGGATCGCGTGCAGGTGCGTCTTGCGCCGAAGGGGGAGATTTCCCCCGCGCCGTAGGAGGGCGAGCGGGTTATCTTCCGCTCGCACTGCCTATACGGGTTGGGGCTGCCGGCGAGCAGTTTCTTCCGGTCCTTCCTGGAGTTCTACGGCCTCCAGCCGCACCACCTCACCCCAACACAGTGGTGCTGCTGTCCGCCTTCGTGGCCATGTGCGAAGGCTTCCTCGGAGTCCTCCCCACCCTCGAGTTCTGGGGGTTGTTTTTCTTCTCCAAGCTCGGCACCTAGGCTGCGGGCATGCCGGCTCAGTGCGGTGCTTTCATCGTCGTGCGAAGGTCGGGGGCCGACAATCCCTTCCCCTCCATCTCGCTGATCAAGTCAGTGAAGATGTGGTAGAGATCCTACATCTACATTAAGAACGCCTCCGCGAGGGGGGACTGGGTCAACCTGCCGGCTTTCCAAGCCGGCGCGCCGGCTGGGCGACTGCCCAACTGGTCGTACCGGGCCAAGTCGCTGACGCCTGCGGGAGCCGGCGCCATCACACGACTCCGAGTGCTGACACAGTCGGAGGGTCTGACTGGTCCGGACCTACTGGCCGCCTTCATTTCGCGCCGAGTTCTCCCACTCCAAGGCCGCCCCATATGATATGCCAGATGAGCGGGCACCGTGACCCGAGTCGGATGTGCACCAAGGACATGCCTCACGAAGAGGTGGTCTTCATGGTGAACTACCTCTCGGACAGCAGGCTCCTGGAGGACTGGCGGTTCGGCAAGGAGCCGTACTCCCGCGCCAACCCCTCGCCCGTGGTGAGTCGCCTTTCTTTTCTTTCTTTGGATTGTCTTCTTCTTGCCGAGTTTTGTTTTGACCAGTCGGCTTTGGTTAGAATCCCCTCCTCCACCCATCAGCCCGCACCTCGGGGCCGGCCCGTGAGTTCCTCGCAGACCGGGTGGAGAGTAACGTCGACGACCCCGATCTGGGCGTGGTGGCTCTGGAAGATGACACCGAGGGAGGAGGAGCAACAGCAGGCGAGTTCAGGCCCTCGGTCACTTTCGCCGACTGGCCTGACGATGACGCCGAGGGAGAAGTCGCCCCTCGCCATCGGCCAGGAGCCATCCAGCCTGGCGCGGGCTCTTCTGTCGCGCCGGGCGCTCTAGGCGGCGGAAAGAAGCGCAGGGCCGTGCCGACCTTGTTCGGCAGTCGGCCGAAGAAGCCCAAGGGTTCGGCTACGGCGACCCAGCGGGACGAGGTGGCCGCGAAGGCCATCCGCTTCCGTAAGGAAGTGAAGAAGCCGCCATTGGTCTCCGCGTAAGTATTCTGTCTTCAAAGTTTTATTCTTTCTTTGTGACTTTGCCTAAGTCTCTGCTTGCCCCTCTTGCTTCAGGGCTCCCCTCTCTCTTGAGAGGGTCACCGCCGCCTCCGTCATGGGGTCAGCGGAGACGTCCGCCACCACTCGGCGGATTGACCCCGCTACTGACCTCCGGGAGGCGACGGAGCGGAATGCGTAGGAGAAGCCAACGAAGAAGAGGCCCTCCGCCTAGAGAAGGCGGAGGCCGACAGGGCGGAGGCCTCCGCCAAGAAAAAACTGGCGGAGGCCGAAGCCGCCGCCGCGACGAAGCGGCAGGCTGAGGAAGCCGCATGCCGCCAGTCAGTGGTGCTCGTTAACCCATTGAACTCTACGCCGCCGCCTCTGGAGTTCACGGGGCAGACTGGGGAAGCCGATGGGGAGAACCCCGTCGTGGAGGGGGAGGGCGGCGACCCCTCTACGCCGGATGTGAACGTTGCGCCACCGCCTCCGCCACCGTCTGAAGGTGCGCGGGGCGAGCAGCCGGCGGGCCCTCCGATGCCGCCGACCGAAGACAAGGCCGTGGCGAGGCTACTCCTTCAAGTCGGCTCGCCAACGCGCCATCGTCTGGAGAAGGCGACTTTGGCACCCCGCCCCCTGGAAGCCGGCGCCGCCAGCTCGGCAATCCCAGACACCGAGGCGACGAGCGCCGCGCCCATTGGGTGAGTGCGAGGTGGCGGCACAGGGCCGCTGAACCAGGCGCTTCTGGACGTCCAGGCGAAGCTTCATGCCGAGGGCGACGCTCTCAAGAATTGCACCAAGGCGTACCTGGCGTCGCGGGCAGCCGTCTGGGTATGTTTTTCCTTTTGGCCTTTGTTTTTCTTGTTCCTCTCTGTGGGGGCGCGCCAGCGCACCCACTGGGTGTAGTCCCCGAGTTTCGGGCTGGCTGCTGAGCAGGCAGCTCGGAACTCCAATTGATGAACTTTGTGTGTTAACTTTTTGTCTGAAATGTTCGTCGCAGGATTACCACAACCTCCGCGTCACTGCCTTCAACCATAATGTCGAAGAGCTGGGCAAGGGGACCGCTGATCTGTCGGAGAGCCGGAGTAAGTCCTTTTCCTTATTTGCGGGGGCGCGCTGGCGCACCCGCGGGCTGTAGTCCCCGAGATTCGGGCCGACTGCTGAGCAGTCAGGCCAGATCTCCCCGGCGACCTTCTTTACTGATGACTTGACACCTTCTTTCTTTCTTCTTCTTAGGGGCCAACGCTGCTCTTCAACAGTAGCTGAGCGACGCCAACTCCGCTTTGCGCACCAAAGAGGAGGAGTGCAGTAAGCTCGCCATGGAGCGCGATCTGTTGGCCACTCAATTGGCAGAGCAGAAGGAGCTGCTTGTGAAGACGCAGAGGGAGGCGGAGGAGACGGAAACCGCCCTCCTGGCCGAGTTCGCGAGCGAGCGCTCCTCCTGGTCTGACAAGGAGGCGCTGCTTTCTCTGGCTTCCATGAGATTGAAGACATCGTTGATGGTGAGTTTATTTATTTTCTTTCTTCGAGCTGCCGACTTAAGTCGTGCCGACTCCTGGTTTTTGACTTGCTTCTTTGTTTCTTCGTATCTTTGCAGACTTCTTCCCTGGGCAGTCGCAGGCCGCCATCCAAGTCATCGAGGCTGACCGTGAAGGTCGGAGGGCGGATGGCGCAGAGATTGCTGCCGATGCCCCCCGAACTCTTGACGAGCACATCCTGAGCATCGAGGCTCGCCTTCGGCCGGCTCACCGGATGCTGCGCCGGCTTCAGCGTGTCGATGCCTAGGTGATTGCCGCCCTGTGGCTGGATATGCAGGCTCCGCGCACCCCCAGCCTGACAGCCGACTGGCTGGAGGTCGCGGCTGGTCGTCTTGAGGCCTGGAAGGGCTCTTCGGCCCGAGCTGGAGCGTGCCGGGCCTTGGAGTTTGTCAAGGCATGGTATCCGGGGCTGGACCTAGACCGGCTGGCCACGCTTCGGTCGGAGGCCCAGCCGGAGCTGGCAGCTGCGGAAGACGCCCTCGTCAAGCGTGCTGCGGTGATCGCCAAGTACACCGACACCAGCATCTTCGTCCCCGAGCGGACTGAAGACGGCGAGGAGGTACCGCCGGAGTGGTTTGGGATGAACCCAGACTACGACGAGGACTCGGCAGAGGTGATTGGCTCCAGCGTCGAGGAAGAGGGCGAGGCGAAGGATGGAGGCAAGGCAGAGGCACCAGAAGACGAAGCAGACGGCCAGCCTCACCTCGACCCTGCCTCCAGCAACGAGCCGCGTGCGATCGACCCGACTGCCGCCGGAGGCGAGCAAGCCAAGACTAGCCAGCCGCCCGCCCCGACGCCTGGCACTGGCGCCTCCTCTGACCCTCCGAATCCGTCTACTGCTTCCTAAGCTGCCGCTATATCTTTGTTTTGTCTTCTTCAGTAGTCTTTGAAGAACTTGTTAATTCGCACAATTCCACCCGCGGGGTGTATTTTGAACCTCTGCTCAAAAATTCGGCCAAGGGCCTATGTTATGTAAATATATTTATCTGAGTTCTATCTTTTCTTGCTCATTGCTCTTTTGGCTTTTTTCCTTTGCCGCTTTCTCTTAGTTGCCTGCCTTGCCAATCGGACAGCCGCTCTGCGGACTGTTGCTGGATCAAGTGCTTGGCTACTTTGGGAAAGCAAGTACTTAGCCGTTTTTAAGAGTTTTTGAGCAAGTTGGATAGAAGACGGCAATCCGACTATCCGAGAGTCGGTTTGCGAGAAAGGCTGGAAGCCGTCTTGAGCTATGTTCTATGCTTTGAGTCCTTAACCATTTTTCATGCGAACACCCATTCTACCTTACCTCTGCCCACCGTACAGTCGCTCTGCGAGCTGCGGCTTCTGACAGAAGACGGTTTAGGTGTTACACACTACTTGTCCGGCTGCAGGAAGCATTTCATAGTGCAAGGCGGCAAGTCCCCGGGCCGACTTGTCGAGCCCGGTGCCAAGCGGCATGACAAAGAGTAACATACTTGTAGGCATAATTTTTATCATACAGACAAAAGAGGGCAGTCCCCGAGCTCGTCTCGGGGGGGCCGAAGTCTTGGTACTTTAATACAAAAGGTAGCGTGGTACATACTGCATCAACTGTAAAATCTTCGGAGGAGATTTGCATTCCATGGCCGCTCTGTCTCCTTGCCGGAGTCGTCCCTCTTGCGTGCTCGGGGCTTCTGAGCGTCGATCAGGTAGTAGGAATCGTTGCCCAGTACTTTGCTGATGATGAAAGGGCCTTCCCAAGGCGCCGACAGCTTGTGCTGGCCGGCTGTTCGCTGGATCAGCCGGAGCACAAGGTCGCCTTCTTGGAAAGATCTTGGCCTGACCTTCCTGTTGTGGTATCGGCGCAGGCTCTGCTGGTAGATGCTGGACCGGCTGAGTGCCAACAGCCGGCCCTCTTCCAGCAGATCGACGCCGTCTTGTCGTGCTTCTTCTGCTTCCTCCTCGGTGTACATGGTGACTCGTGGGGAGTCGAACTCTATGTCCGTTGGGATGACGGCTTCGGCACCGTAGACGAGGAAGAAGGGCGTGAAGCCGGTTGACTTGTTTGGAGTCGTGCGCAGACTCCAGAGGACGGCTGGCAGCTCGTCGAGCCAGCAGCCGGCCGAGCGCTCCAGAGGCTCGATCAGCCGAGGCTTGATGCCGGACAGGATGAGGCCGTTTGCTCGCTCCACTTGGCCGTTTGACTGCGGATGGGCGACGGACGCTAGGTCCAGTCGGATGCCCTGTGTTGCGCAGAAACGGGCCAAGGCGCCTTTGGCGAAATTTGTGCCGTTGTCGGTGATGATGCTGTGTGGTATGCCGTACCGAATTGTGATATCGGAGATGAAAGTTACGGCAGTCGGACCGTTCAGCTTCTTGATTGGCTTTGCTTCTATCCACTTGGTGAACTTGTCCACTGCGACAAGTAAGTGAGTTAAACCACCTCGTGCTGTTTTGAATGGTCCCACCATGTCTAGACCCCAAACTGCGAAAGGCCAGGCAATGGGGATGGTCTTGAGTGCAGAAGCTGGCTGGTGCGGCTTGGAGCTGAACTTCTGACACCCTTTGCATTTTTGGACCAACTCCTTGGCCTCTTCCAAGGCAGTTGGCCAGAAGAAACCGTGTCGAAAGGCTTTGGCGACGAGTGCTCTTGAAGCCGCATGGTGGCCGCACTCGCCTTGATGGATGTCTTTGAGAATCGCTTGGCCTTGCTCTGGCTCTACGCAGCGCTGGTAGACACCAGTGACGCTGCGCCTGACCAGCTCTCTGTTGACTATGGTGTAGGCTGCCGCCCGGCGTTGTATTTGCCGAGCTGAAGTTTCATCAGTCGGCAGCTCTTTGTTCACCAGGAATTTGAGGATGGGCTGGGCCCATGAGGGTGCTGCTATTTCTTCGACTGCCAGAACTGCGACTTGGACGAGGGCGGTTGGGCTGGGAGGCGGCGGGTTGGAGTCAACAGCCGCTTGCTGGGTTGATGAAGTCCCCAGGCCGACTGGCGCGGTCCTTGGGCCGAGTTCTGGAGTCTTCGAGTCCGCCACCGTAGTCCCCGGGCCGGGTTTGGCTGTGGCAGCTTTGGGGTCTTCCGCCAAAATCCTCGTTCCGACTGCCGGAGCTCTGGAGTCGGATCCGACGTCTTCGGGAGGAGCCGGCACAAAAATGGAGTCTGATTCTGGTGAAGGCTTGACAGACGGCTTGAGGAGGCGTTGAAGGGCGACACCAGATGGTATTGCTTGGCGGGTAGAGCCGATTCGTGCCAATGCATCTGCTTGGTCGTTGTCATTTCTTGGCACATGGAGGAACTCGCACCCTTCGAAATACCCGCTGAGTTGCTGCACGAGGAAACGGTAGCTCGCCATGTTTGCATCTTTCGCGTCCCAGTCGCCAGATGATTGCTGGACCACTAAGTCCGAGTCGCCATAACACAAGATCCGGCGGATGCCAAGCTCTTTGGCAAGCCGGAGCCCGTGAATGAGCGCCTCGTACTCGGCGACGTTATTGGAGGCGGCAAAGTGGATTTGCAGCGCATATTTGAGCTTGTCGCCTTTGGGAGAGGTGAGGACGACGCCGGCTCCCAAGCCAGTGCGCATCTTGGAGCCGTCGAAATGCATCCGCCAATGGGTGGAATCAGGTGCTGGAGGTAGGTACTGGGTCTCGGCCCAGTCGACGAGGAAGTCGGCCAGTGCTTGTGACTTGATAGCGGTGCGGGGCTGGTAGTGGATGGTGTAAGGAGCCAGCTCTATGGCCCACTTGGCCACTCGACCAGAAGCATCTCGGCTACCGATGATCTCGGCAAGTGGGGCCGTGCAGACCACCGTGATTGGATGCTCTTGAAAGTAAGGCTTCAATTTCTTGGCAGCAAAGTGTACGCCATAGCACATCTTCTGGTAGTGGGGGTAGTTCTGCTTGGAGGTCGACAGTACCTCGCTCAGGTAATATACCGGTCTCTGGACAGGTAGCGCCTTGCCTTCCTCCTTGCGCTCCACTACAATGACCGTGCTGACTACTCGGCTGGTGGCGGCGATGTACAGGAGCATAGGTTCCTTGGGAGTCGGAGCCGCCAGGACGGGTGGAGTAGTCAGCATCTTCTTCAACTGGTGAAAAGCTTCGTCCGCCTTATGGTTCCACTCGAAAAAAGTGGTCTTCTTCATGAGTTGGTATAAGGGGAGAGCTTTCTCGCCCAGCCGACTGATGAATCGGCTGATGGACGCTAAGCAGCCGGTGAACTTCTGCACATCCAGCAGTCGGCTGGGTACCTCCATTCTCTCAATGGCCTTGATTTTTACTGGGTTGCATTCTATGCCGCGTTCAGAGACCAGGAAACCTAGGAGCTGGCCGGCTGGTACTCCGAAGACACACTTCTCGGGGTTGAGCTTGATCTGGAACCGGCGCAGGTTCTCAAAAGTCTCCTTGAGGTCTTCCAGCAGTGTCCCACGCTTTTCCGTCTTCACCACCACGTCGTCCACGTAAACGTGGGCGTTCCTGCCGAGCTGCTTGAGGAGGCACTTCTGCATGCAACGCTGAAAGGTGGCGCCGGCGTTCCTTAAGCCGAACGTCATGGTGAGGTAGCAGAAGGCTCCAAACGGCGTGATGAAGGCGGTTTTCAGTCTGTCAGCCGGGTTTAGCTTGATCTGGTGATATCCTGAGTATGCATCCAAAAAACTCAACAGCTCGCATCCGGCTGTGGAGTCTATCACCTGATCGATTCTTGGTAAAGCAAATGGGTCCTTGGGGCAGGCCTTGTTGAGGCTCGTGTAGTCAATACACATTCGCCACTGCTTGTTCTTCTTTAGTACCAGGACCGGATTTGCTAGCCATTCTGGAAAGAACACTTCCATAATGAAGCCGGCTGCTAGGAGTCGGGCTATCTCTTCTCCAACAACTCTTCTCTTCTCTTCTGATAAGCGGCGCAGGGGCTGTCTGACCGGCTTTGCATCAGATCGGACATGTAACTTGTGCTCGGCGAATTCCGTCGGTACACCTGGCATGTCTTTGGGGGACCATGCAAAGATGTCCCGATTCTCACGGAGGAAATCGACGAGCTCGCCTTCCTATTTGCTGTCGAGGTTTGCACCTACGACGGTGTACCTCTCTGGGTGCTCCGGGTCCAAGGGTATCTTCTTTGTCTCTTTGGCCGGCTTGAACGAACCCTCAGCCTCTGACTCTTTTGGGTTGGGTGATACCTCAGGCTGCTTGCCGGCCATCGCCACAACTCGCTCAAGGAGCCGCTTCTCAGCCGCGATTACCAGGGACTCGGCCAGCCGACTGCTCTCTGCTGCGCAAGCAGACGACTTCCGGTAGTCGCCAGCCACAGTCAGAATTCCCCTGGAACTGGGCATCTTCATCTTGAGGTAGGCGTAGTGGGGGACCGCCATGAACTTGGCCAAGGCAGGTCGGCCAAGCAGCGCATGGTATGGGCTCTCAAGATCCACCACCTCAAACCAAACGGGCTCTCTACGGAAGTGATCTTTGTCCCCAAAGAGGACGTCCATCAGGATCTTGCCGATTGGCGAGCAGGAAAGCCCAGGAACAATGCCGTGGAACACAGTTCGGCTGTTCTGAAGCTGTCTTTGCTTGATTCCTAACTTCTCCATGGTGTCCTTGTACAGGATATTGATGCTGCTGCCCCCGTCTATCAGAACTCGCGAGAAACGCGCGGCTCGTCTGTCCGTAGCAAAGGTGGCGTCCAGGACCAAGGCATAGGAGCCCGGACTCGGCATCACTTCTGGGTGGTCAGCCCTGCTCCAGCTGATGGGCTTCTCAGACCAGTGCATGAACTCTGGCGTCTCCGACGCTACTGCATTCACCTCTTGTCGCTGCAGCCGCCTGCTGCGTCGATCATCAGCCACACTGGTGAACACCACATAGGCTCCATGCTCTTCAGGGTATTCGTCTTGTACTGCGCCGACTGGCCTGACAGCCGGCTGCTGGGGCGGAGGCGGAGGCGGCTGCCCAGCAGGCGGGGGAGGCAGGAGGCCGTCTCCCTTGGCGATCCTGGTGAGCCAGTGGCACTTCCGGGTGGTGTGATTCGACGGCTTTGCGCCGCTGTGGAACTTGCAAGGTCCATCCAAGGTCTGCTCATAGGAGAAGGCAGGCAACCAGTTTGGCTTGCCGCCTTTCTGTCGCTTAGGCGGGGGCTGCTCATCTGGCTGCTGGGCTTCAACGGTCGCGACCTGCCGGCTGCTGGAAGCCGGCTGCGGGGCCTTGCGCTTGTTGTCGCCCTGCTGTTGTCGCCGGCCGGCATCTGCCGCCGGAGTTCTTGGAGCTTGAGGAGCCACTTTGCCAGTTGTGCTGATTTGAATTTCCGCCTTCATGGAGGAGTCGGCTGTGGCGTACTTGTCCGCTATGATCAGCAGCTCGTCGAGGGTTTCTGGCTCGTCGCAAAGGAGCTTGTGCTTGAGGAGGGTGCCTTCTCTGCACCCGGCCGTGAAGTACTCGATGGCCTGCACCTCGTGCACGCCCTCGCAGGAGTTCCGGAGCTCGGCCCAACGCGTGAGGTAATCGCGAGTCGACTCGTCGGGGCCTTGCACGCACAAGGAGAGCTGACGAGGCTTGGGAGGACGCTTGTACGTGCTGGTGAAGTTGCGGACGAACGCTTCGGTGAAGTCGACCCAGCTGTTGATGCTGCGGGGCTTTAGGCTGTTCAGCCATGTCCGGGCCGTGCCCTGGAGCATGAGCGGAACGTACTTTACGGCGACACGCTTGTTGCCGTTTGCTATGCTGACAGCCGTGGAGTAGTCGACTAGCCAGTCTTCCGGCTTCACGGAGCCGGTATACTTGGGCGTGTCTCTTGGGAGCGTGAACCCTCTGGGAAAGGGTTCGTCCCGAATGCGGGGCCCGAAACAAGGGGGACCCAGCTCGTCTTCTTCTTCCAGCGCTAAGGATCGGTGGAGTCGGTCGATCCGGTGGCGGGCGTCGTTCTCTCCAACTCCCTCTCGGCGGCCAAGGCGGTCACCGAGAGTCGGATGGTCAACAGGCGGCGGGGAGACTCGCCTCTCCTTGCGGGGAGGGGGAGGCGGACAGTCGTCCCGTCGTTCCACTGCTCTTGGGCGGCCGTCTCGGTCGCGCTCTATGGTAATGCGAGTCCGACTGTGGCTGACAGTCGGCTCCTTGTCTCTTCTTCCTCGGGCGCCGCCAGTCGGCGTCCGAGACGTCGCGCCTTGATCTCGGTGAAGGTCGTCGACGGGCCGTTGAGGCGCCTCCGCGCGGCAGCCGGCCTCGTTCTGCGCGGCAGCCGCGTCGAGAAGCCGCTGGACTCGCTCCATCATGAGGCGGCGTTCTTCGCCCTCGAAATTGTCCAGCTCGTCCGCCGCTGCCTGGGCGGCTCGGATGTTCTCCGCTGGTGTAGCGTACACAGGGCGGCTTGCCCCAAACAGGTTGGCGATGGCTACGCCGCGCTGCCGGACCGCGCCAAGGCGGCTGGGCCCCGCCGGGGCCGGCGAGCCGCCGACGGCGCGATCCATCTCCCGCTGGTAGGCTTCTGACAAGCGCCTCATGCTGGCCAGCTTCTTCGCGCCTTCAACGAGCTGAAGGCGGCGCGCCTCCAACGTCTCTGCGTCAGCGTCTTCCGGAATGGGCGCAGTTAGGTCTTGCAGCGCCGCGCCGAGCGAGTCGTGCGCTCCTCCACCGGGGAGCTCGTCATGACTGATGACTAGCACCTCGGTGACGGTGCTTCCGTTGCTCTCTGCGTGGGGGAGAGGTTCGTCGTAGACCACCACATTGGTGGGGAACGCGTCGAGCGACGCGGTGTCGGAGTCGACCAGCATCGGGTCGGTGGAGCCTACGGACTCCAAGTCTACGGCAGGCTCGCCGGAAACGTGGAGTTGATCGAGGAGGCCCGCGAGGAGGTTCTCGGGGCCGCCCGTGCCTGCGTTGGATGCAGGTTCGTCGGAGAGGCGGACCTCGCCGACAAGTTCGGCCAAGGAGCTGACCGCGCAGGCGATCTCGACGCCGCTTAGCGCGTCGGTGCAAACTCCGTCTGGCGTGCCTGGCTGGCTGCGCTCGCCAGGGAGGAAAAGGGTTCCCGTCCAGAACAGATCTCCGGACGGCGGTGCACCAGGCCCCACGGTGGGCGCCAAATGTCGGGGGTTTGGTGCGACATATGCCAACGGATGGCTTATCATGGTGGGGGCGAGTAGAACGTCGCCGGTGCCTGGAAACGGGATGAGGCGAAGACATGCACGCCGGCGAATCTTACCCAGCTTCGGGGCTCTCCGGGGAGATAATACCCCTACTGCTGCTCTGCGGGGTCTCCGCATGATCACTATGGCAAAGTGTTTACACGGTTGCTCCTTGAGCTGTTTTCTGGTGGTAGGAGAGGGCAAGGCTAGCTCTCTCCCTTCTATATGATCTGGTCTAGAGCTAATGGGTTCCAACCCTTTGCATGGGTGCCCTGGGGGGTTTATATAGGCCTACCCCTAGGGGTACAATGGTAATCCGGCTGGGCGCAGGCCCAGCCGTCAGTGTCTCTGGCCTCCGTCTTCTCTGCCGACCGCTGGGGCCCGCCGACTGGCGGGCCCCGCCGACTGCCTGGTACGGAGCCGACAGGCCGCGTCCGCGCGGGCGGGTCTTGCCGGCTGCTGATTACTGTGGCCGTGCTTCTGATGACGCGGGCTTGATCATGAGGTCGTGGCAACAGCCCCGCCGCCTGGCGGGCGATCACTGTTGCCACTCCCCATCACGTCTTGATTAATGGTGCGTGGGCCCCGGGGAGGGCTCGGCCGACTCCCCCGGGCCGACTCCCGACGGGTCCGACTGGTGGTTCTCCTGCCGTCTCCCGAGGTTTCATTGACTGGTGGGGCCTGCTGCCTCCAGGCCGTACAGACAAGCCGTCGTGGGTGCAGGATTCGGCCCTACGGCGCTGATGTCAGTGCCGGCATGGCAATAGTGCCACGCCGCACGGAGATCTTCTGGGGTACGGCATGTTGTGGCCATGCCTGCCCTTAGTGAGGGCAGGGGTGGGCTTCGCTGCAGCCACGCCCGTGCCTTGTCCCCTTTGATGAGGTCATGGGGTTTGTTGGAGTCGCAGGCCGACTCCCCAAAGCCGGCTTCTCTAGAAGTCATCTCTGGGACTCGGCTGTGAGCGGCCAGTCGGCCGCCCTGCCGTCGACTCCTCAGGAGGCGGCTCTTTGTCCCGGGGTCTTGAGGGGCGCAGCCTGCCCCGATGTCTTGAAAGGTTCTGGGACTCGGGTTGGCCTACCCGTGGCCCACTACTCCGACACAATCCCTCTCCGGTGGCCATCTTCATCATCCCGGTGCTCTCCATGACGAGGAGGGAGTAGTTCTCCCTCGGGGCTGAGGGTATGTAACAGTAGCTATGTGTTTGATCTCTCTCTCTTGTGTTCTTGAGGTGATACGATCTTGATGTGTCGCGAGCTTTGTTATTATATTTGGATCCTATGATGTTTCTCCCCCCTACTCTCTTGTAATGAATTGAGTTTTCCCTTTGAAGTAATCTTATCGGATTAAGTCTTTAAAGATTTGAGAACACTTGATGTATGTCTTGCCGTGCGTATCTGTGGTGACAATGGGATACCACATGATTCACTTGATGTATGTTTTGGTGATCAACTTGCGGGTTCCGCCCATGGACCTATGCATAGGGGTTGGCACACGTTTTCGTTGTGATTCTCTGGTAGAACTTTGGGGCACTCTTTGAGGTCCTTTGTGTTGGTTGAATAGATGAATCTGAGATTGTGTGGTGCATATCGTATAATCATACCCACGGATACTTGAGGTGACATTAGGGTTTTGGTTGATTTGTATGTTAAGGTGTTATTCTAGTACGAACTCTAGGGCTGTTTGTGACACTTATAGGAATAGCCCAAGAGATTGATTGGAAAGAAATCAAAGAATAACTTTGAGGTGGTTTCGTACCCTACCATAATCTCTTCGTTCATTCTCCGCTATTAGTGACTTTGGAGTGACTCTTTGTTGCATGTTGAGGGATAGTTATGTGATCCAATTATGTTATTATTGTTGAGGGAACTTGCACTAGCGAAAGTATGAACCCTAGGCCTTGTTTCAACGCATTGGAATACCATTTACGCTCACTTTTATCATTAGTTACCTTGCTGTTTTTATATTTTCAGATTACAAAAACATTTATCTACCATCCATATACCACTTGTATCACCATCTCTTCGCCGAACTAGTGCACCTATACAATTTACCATTGTATTGGGTGTGTTGGTGACACAAGAGACTCTTTGTTATTTGGTTGCAGGGTTGCTTGAGAGAGACCATCTTCATCCTACGCCTCCTACGGATTGATAAACCTTAGGTCATCCACTTGAGGGAAATTTGCTACTGTCCTACAAACCTCTGCACTTGGAGGCCCAACAACGTGTACAAGAAGAAGGTTGTGTAGTAGACATCCATATCCTCCATGCTACACACATTATAGGCAGTTCCCAAGCAGAATGGTAAAGTTTATACTCCCCCACCACCAACAAACATCAATCCATGGCTTGTCCGAAACAACGGGTGCCTCCAACTAACAACAATCCTGGGGAAGTTTTGTTTGTAATTATTTTAATTTAAGCATGGGACTGGGCATCCCGGTTACCAGCCATTTTCTCGTGAATGAGGAGTGAAGTCCACTCCTCGTGAGAATAACCCACCTAGCATGGAAGATATAGACAACCCTAGTTGATACATGAGCTATTCGAGCATACAAAGCGGAATTTCATTTGAAGGTTTAGAGTTTGGCACATCCAAATTTACTTGAAACGACAGGTAGATACCGCATATAGGAAGGTATGGTGGACTCATATGGAATAACTTTTGGGGTTTATGGAAGTGGATGCACAAGCAGTATTCCCGCTTAGTACAAGTGAAGGCTAGAAAGAGACTGGGAAGCAACCAGCTAGAGAGCGACAACAGTCATGAACATGCATTAAAATTAATCAACATTGAGTGCAAGCATGAGTAGGATATGATTCACCATGAACATAAATATCATGGAGGCTATGTTGATTTTGTTTCAACTACATGCGTGAACATGTGCCAAGTCAGGCCACTCGAATCATTCAAAGGAGGATACCACCCTATCATACCACATCACAACCATTTTAATAGCATGTTGGCACGCAAGGTAAACCATTATAAACTCCTAGCTAATTAAGCATGAGATGAGCAACTATAATCTCTAATTGTCATTGCAAACATGTTTAATTCATAATAGGCTGAATCAGGAACAATGACCTAATCATATTTACAAAAACAAGATAGGTCGAGTTCATACTAGCTTTTCTCATCTCAATTAGTCCATCATATATCGTCATTATTGCCTTTCACTTGCACGACCGAACGGTGTGGATAATAATAATAGTGCACGTGCATTGGAGTAAGGTGGAATCCGCAAGCATTCAATACATGGGAGAAGACAAGGTAATATGGGCTCTTTGTCAGATCAACAATAATGCATATGAGAGCCACTCAACATATTCATCATGGTCTTCTCCTCTCGACCCCCAAAGAAAAGAAAAGAGACAAAACTATTTACACGGGAAAGCTCCCAACAAGCAAAAGAAGAACAGAAATCTTTTTGGGTTTTCTTTTTAGTTACTACTACAAGCATGGAAATAAACTAATTAAAGCTACAAACTATTTTTTTGGTTTTTATTAAGGTTTATTAAACACACAAGAAGAAAGCATAAAAAGGAAATAAACTAGCATGGATGATACAATGAAAAAGTATGAGCACCGACAACTGGAATGAGTGTGTGAACATAAATGTAATGTCGGTGGGAATACGTACTCCCCCAAGCTTAGGCTTTTGGCCTTAGTTTGGTCTATGGCCCACTGGCTCAAAGGGCCCCTCCGGTGTACCATGGAGGAGTGTCTCTTTGGGTGCCACCTGGTTGGCGATCTCTCGGATCCCACTTGTAAACTGATTTTCGATAAGGGTCCATGGGTGGTTCCTGGCTCAAGGCTCTGGACCGGTGTCACGCTCAAATAATGCATAAACGTCCTCCGGCAAAAACAAGGTACTTGCCTGAAAATATGTTAAACAAAAGAGGGAGCAGGCAAGGTAATAATCTCATAGTAGTTTTTATCAAATATCAATCTATACTTAAGCATCTTCCTTTTATCCTTAATAATGAAATCATGTGCTACCATACTCTTATAATCTAGAAAAATAGGGGGCAACAACTTTTCCTCTTTCTCATAATGCCTAATAGGTATCCTAAAGTGTGCAGCAAGGCGTGAAGCAAAGATGCCTCCAAAGATGGGGCCCTTTGCTCGATTCAGATTTAACCGTTTAGCAACAATAGCGCCTAAACTTAAAGTGGTATCATGAAACAAATCATGGCGCAAAATAACAATATCAGGGGCACTGAGGTTTCCACTGTTCCCACGACCAATTAAGAATCTACTAGCAAATATTGCAAAGTAACGTAGAACAGGAAAATGTATGCTAGTAATTCTTGCATCGGAAACTTTCCTCGTTTCCCCTGCAGCAACTATATCAATAAATCCTTCCACATCATTACGGTGTGGTTCCTCTATGCTGCCCTCAAAGGGTATCTTACAGACCCGACAAAAATCATCATATAAGTGAAATTCCACCGAAGGTGGTGATTACTTAGCATGAAAGTGAAAATTTTGCATGAAAATATTAGTGAGGAGGAGATACTGTTCACGCTGGTCGCAGAGGAAGTCGATGAGGCCTGCATTCTCAGCCAAATAATAAAAGTCTTCATAAATCCCGGCTGCTCTCAAGAACTCATCACAAGGCCATTCGCACGACCGAACTTCCGAAGTGCGAGGGAGATTATATTTAGGCTTCTTATTCTCTTCGCATTGCTTATCCTTCGAGCTTCGGCTCGAAGAGCGCCTCAACAATCTCTTCATCATTTTCTCTGAAAAATTTCTGAAATTTTTAGTGACTCAAAATAAAAGTGAAACAAACTCAACAATATTGAGAGAAACTACCGCTACAAGTGCCTAGAGGCCATATCATGCATTAAAACTATGTTTGACCACATAAATTTGACATGTAAGCTCAAGAACAGGGTCACCTAAGCAGCAAAAATTTGCAATGAATAAAGCACTAGAACAAAAACTAATTGGACCAATGGAGGAGTCACATACCAAGGAACAATCTCCTCAAGCAGTTTGTGAGAGGTGCTTTGAGCAAGGAGATCGAAAATGGCAGCAATATGAGCTAGAACTCGTGCTTGAGCTGGATATTCGTGTTTGTGGGAGGAAGATGAAGTGTGTGGGTGCAGGAATAAGTGGAGGAGGGCCACCGTGGGCCCACGAGGCAGGGGGCGCGCCCTCCACCCTCGTGGGCAGGTGGTTGACCCCCCCCCCCCTGTTGTGTTCTCAGTGCCAAATATTCTCAAATATTCTAGAAAAAATCATATTTAAATTTCAGGGCATTTGGAGAACTTTTATTTTCGAGGTATTTTTATATTGCACGGATAATTAGATAACAGACAGGAAAAATATTTATTTTAATTTTATTTAATATAAATAACAGAAAGTGGGGTACAGAATGTTGTGCCTTGTAGTTTCATCCATCTCATGATCATCTAAAAGAATCCTCTAACAAGGTTGATCAAGTCTTGTTAACGAACTCATTCCGAATAACATGGAACTGGAGAAATTTCGAATAACACTATGTTACCTCAGCGGGGATATGCACATCCCCAATAATAAGAATATCATATTTCTTCTTGACAGTGGGAAGAAGAAATTCAAAACCTCCAAATATGATCGATGGAATTATTCCAATAGAGTTGATACTATGAACTTGAGGTTGTTTCCTCGGAAAGTGTACCATATGCTCATTACCATTAACATGAAAAGTGACATTGCATTTGTTGCAATCAATAACAGCCCCTACAGTATTCAAAAAGGGTCTACCAAGAATAATAGACATACTATCGTCCTTGGGAATATCAAGGATAACAAAGTCCGTTAAAATAGTAATGTTTGCAACCACAACAGGCACATCCTCGCAAATACCGACAGGTATAGCAGTTGATTTATCAGCCATTTGCAAAGATATTTCAGTAGGTGTCAACTTATTCAAATTAAGTCTACGATATAAAGAGAGAGGCATAACACTAACACCGGGTCCAAGATCACATAAAGCAGTTTTAACATAGTTTCTTTTAATGGAGCATGGTATAGTTGGTACTCCTGGATCTCCTAGTTTCTTAGGTATTCCACCTTTAAAAGTATAATTAGCAAGCATGGTGGAAATTTCAGCTTACGATATCTTTCTTTTATTTGTAACAATATATTTCATGTACTTAGCATAAGGATTCATTTTGAGCATATCAGTTAATCGCACACGCAAAAAGATAGGTCTAATCATTTCAGCAAAGCGCTCAAAATCCTCATCATCCTTTTTCTTGGATGGTTTGGGAGGAAAAGGCATGGGTTTTTGAACCCAAGGCTCTCTTTCTTTACCATGTTTCCTAGCAACAAATATTTCTTATCATAACGTTGATTCTTTGATTGTGGGTTATCAAGATCAACAGCAGGTTCAATTTCTACGTCATTATCATTACTAGGTTGAGCATCATCATGAACATTATCATTAGCATTACCACTAGTTCAGTTTCATTACCAGATTGTGTTTCAGCATCAGAAATAGAAATATCATTTGGATTCTCAGGTGTTTCAACAATAGGATCACTATTAGCATGCAAAGTCCTATCATTTTTCTTTTTCTTCCTTTTAGAAGAACTAGGTAATCTATATTATTTCTCTGAGAATCTTGCTCAATTCTCTTAGGGTGGCCTTCATGATACAAAGGTTCCTGAGTCATTCTACCAGTTCTAGTAGCCACTCTAACAGCATAATCATTACCTTTATTATTTTAATTCATTGAGCAAATCATTTTGAGCTTTAAGTACTTGTTCTACTTGAGTGGTAACCATAGAAGCATGTTTACTAATAAGTTTAAGTTCACCTTCAAAATTAGCCATATAACACCAAGTGTTCAAGCATATTTGAATTGTATTTCAATTGTATACCAAAATAAGCATTAAAATCTTCTTGCTTAGCCATAAATTTATCAAACTCATCTAAGGCATGGGCTAGCAAATTTAGTAAACGGGATTACAGCTTTATCATATCTATAGAGAGATTTACCTTTACTACATGTGTCAGGTTATCAACACCATGAGTTTCTTCAATAGGTAATGGATTAAGATCATATGTCCAACACGCGGGTAAATTAAGACCATTTATTCTTCAATAGGAGGTAAATTCTTAACAATCTTCAGCTTTAATACCCTTTTTTTCATAGATTTTTTGCCTCTTGCATATCTTCAGGACTGAGAATAGAATAACCCTCTTCTTCGGAGTTGGTTTCGGAATAGGCCAGAATTGGCTCCGGAGGTGTCCAATTATTTCATTGTCAACATATTATTCAATAGAATTTCAGCTTCATCCGGTGTTCTTTCCCTAAAAATAGAACCAGCACAAATATCCAGGTAATCTCTGGAAGCATCGTTAGTCCATTATAAAAAGATATCAAGTATTTCATTTTCTTGAGAGGATGATCAGGCAAAGCATTAAGTAATTGAGAAGCCTCCCCAAGCTTGTGGGAGACTCTCTTCTTCAATTTGCACAAAATTATATATTTCCCTAAAGCAGCTTGTTTCTTATGAGCGGGGAAATATTTAGCAGAGAAGTAATAAATCATATCCCGGGGACTACGCACACAACCAGGATCAAGAGAATTAAACCATATTTTAGCATCATCCTTTAATGAGAATGGAAATAACTTAAGGATAAAGCAATAGCGAGTTTTCTCATCATTAGTGAACAAGGTGGCTATATCATTCAATTTAGTAAGATGTACCACAACAGCTTCAGATTCATAGCCATAAAAACGATCAGATTCAACCAAAGTAATTAACTCAGGATCGATAGAGAAATCATAATCCTTATCAGAGATACAGATAGGTGAAGTAGCAAAAGCAGGATCATGTTTCATTCTAGCATTCAAGGATTTTTCTTCCATCTTAGCTAACAGTTTCTTAAGATCATATCTATCATTGCAAGCTTAAAAGTCTCTAGCAGTTTCTTTATCCATAACATAACCCTCAGGCACAACATGCAATTCATATCTAGGGGAGAATCTTCATCATCACTTTCATCAATATTATCAGTTCCAACAATTTCATTCTCTCTAACCCTAGCAAGTTGTTCATCAAGAAATTCACCTAGTGGCACAGTATTATCAAGCATAGAACTAGTTTCATCATAAGCATCATGCATAGGAGAAGTGGCATCATCAATAACATGCGACATATCAGAATGAATAGCAGGTGTAGGTGTCGCAAGTTTACTCAAAACAGAAGGTGAATCAAGTGCAGAGCTAGATGGCAGTTCCTTAACTCCCCTCGTAGTTGAGGGATAAATCTTGGTTCTTTCATATTTCAAGTTCTTCATAGTGATCAACAAATATAAATCCCAAGTGACTCAAATGATAGAGCTATGCTCCCCAACAACGGTGCTAGAAAATAGTCTTGATAACCCACAAGTATAGGGGATCACAATAGTTCTCGAGGCTAGCGTATTCAACCCAAATTTATTGGTTCGACACAAGGGGAGCCAAAGAATATTAACAAGTATTAGCAGTTGAGTTGTCAATTCAACCACACCTGAAGGACTTAATATCTGCAGCAAAGTATTTAGTAGCAAAGTAATATAGAAGTAGCGGTAATGGTGGCAAAAGTAATAGTATTGGTTTTGTAGTGATTGTGACAGTGGAAACGGAAAAGTAACTAAGCAAAGATCAATATGTGAAAAGCTCGTAGGCAATGGATCAGTGATGGATAATTATGTTGGATGCGATTCCTCATGCAACAGTTATAACATAGGGTGACACAGAACTAGCTCCAGTTCATCAATGTAATGTAGGCATGTATTCCGAATATAGTCATACGTGCTTATGGAAAAGAACTTGCATGACATCTTTTGTCCTACCCTCCCGTGGCAGTGGGGTCCTATTGGAAACTAAGGGATATTAAGGCCTCCTTTTAATAGAGTACCGGAACAAAGCATTAGCACTTAGTGAATACATGAACTCCTCAAACTATAGTCATCACTGGGAGTGGTCCCGATTATTGTCACTTCGGGGTTATTGGATCATAACACACAGTAGGTGACAATTGACTTGCAAAATAGGATCAAGAACTCAGATATATTCATGAAAACATAAAAGGTTCAGATATGAAATTATGGTACTCGGGACGTAGTGACAAGCATTAAGCATAGCAAAGTCATAGCAACATCAATCTCAGAACATAATGGATACTAGGGATCAAACCCTAACAAAACTAACTCGATTACATGATAAATCTCATCCAACCCATCACCATCCAGCAAGCATACGATGGAATTACTCACGCACAGTGGTGAGCATCATGAAATTGGTGATGGAGGAAGGTTGATGATGACGATGGCGATGGATTCCCCTCTCCGAAGCCCCGAACGGACTCCAGATCAGCCCTCCCAAGAGAGATTAGGGCTTGGTGGCGGCTCTGTATTGTAAAATGTGGTGAATCCTTCTCTCTGATTTTTTCCTCCCCGAACGTGAATATATAGAGTTGGAGTTGAGGTCGGTGGAGCCTCAGGGGGGCCACGAGATAGGGGGCGCGGCCCAGGGGGTGGGCACGCCCCCACCCCCGTGGACAGGGTGTGGCCTCCCTGGTGTTGATTATTTCGCCAGTATTTTTTATATTTTCCAAAAATATTCTCCGTGAAGTTTCAGGTCATTCCGAGGACTTCTATTTCTGCACAAAAGTAACACCATGGCAATTCTGCTGAAAATAGCGTCAGTCCAGGTTAGTTCCATTCAAATCATGCAAGTTAGAGTCCAAAACAAGGTCAAAAGTGTTTGGAATAGTTGATACGATGGAGACATGTCAGTGATCCGCGCAGGGCTTCGCCTAAGCACTATGACAATATGACTGGAGGCGTAAACCGTGAAGGGGGGCGCCGCACACGGCTAGGAATCAATGTTGTGTGTTCTAGCGGTGCCCCCCCTCATATATAGGTTGGAGGGGAGGAGAGGCAGGAAAGGGGGCTCCCCATGTAGGAGAAATCCTACTTGGGCGCCTCCCAATTCGGCCTCCCCCCTTTCCATATACATCTGGAGGGGGAAGGAAGGAGGAGGGGAGAGAAGTAAGGGGGAGGCCAAATCCCTCCCCTTCCTTTCCCTCTTCTCCTCTTTCCTCCCCCTATTTTGGCCTACATGGGACGCACCAGCCCCCTTGGGGCTGGTCTGTCCCTTCTTGGCCCATTAGGCCCATGTAGTTGCCGGGGGGATGCCCGGGACCCCTTCCAGTGACCCGATATGTACCCGGTACCCCTAGAACACTTCCAATGTCCGAATACTATCGCCCTATATATGAATCTTTACCGCTCGACCATTTCGAGACTCCTCGTCATGTCCGTGATCTCATCCAGGACTTCGAACAACTTTGGTCACCAAATCACATAACTCATATAATACAAAATCATCATCGAACGTTAAGCGTGCGGACCCTACAGGTTCGAGAACTATGTACACATGACCGAGACACCTCTCCGATCAATAACCAACAGTGGAACCTGGATGCTCATATTGGTTCCCACATACTCTACGAAGATCTTTACCGGTCGTACCGTAATGACAACATACGTTATTCCCTTTGTCATCGGTATGTTACTTACCCGAGATTCGATCGTTGGTATCTCCATACCTAGTTCAATCTCGTTACCGACAAGTCTCTTTACTCGTTCCATAATACATCATCCTGCAACTACCTCATTAGTTACATTGCTTGCAAGGCTTATTATGATGTGCATTACCGAGTGGGCCCACAGATACCTCTCCGATACTTGGTGTGACAAATCCTAATCTCGATCTATGCCAACCCAACAAACACCTTCGGAGATACCTGTAGAGCATCTTTATAATCACCCAGTTACGGTGTGACGTTTGATAGCACATAAGGTATTCCTCCGGTATCCGGGAGTTGCATAATCTCATAGTCGAAGGAATTTGTATTTGACATGAAGAAAGCAATATCAATAAAACTGAACGATCAACATGCTAAGCTAATGGATGGGTCTTGTCCATCACATCATTGTCCTAATGATGTGATACCGTTCATCAAATGACAACACATGTCTATGGTTAGGAAACTCAACCATCTTTGATTAACGAGCTAGTCTAGTAGAGGCTTACTAGGGACACGACGTTTTGTCTATGTATCCACACATGTGTCAAGTTTCCGGTTAATACAATTATATCATGGATAATAAATTTTTTATCATGATATAAGGAAATATAAAATAACAACTTTATTATTGCCTCTAGGGCATATTTCCTTCACAGTAGTGGTACTAGTGGATGTTAATTAGATGTTTTTTAGTTAGGAAGTAGGGTTTTACTAGGTTAATTAGGTAAAGTTAAATGAATTAAATTAGTAGTTAACTGAATGTTTAGGACAAATTTGTATATGCTTAAGTATTTAACTAAATATTATTTTTAGGACAAACTTGTATATGCTTAAGTAGTTAACTAAATATATTATAGGGTTGTATATATAGTTTCTTAAGTACTTATATAGTTGTTCTGCACCCAATGTATGCTAAGTAGTTGTATAATTCCTAGGGTTCATCAATGCGTGCTTAAGTAGTTGTAGATGCTTAAGTAGCTAGCTAGGGTTCATCTAATTAGTTAGTACTTGTAGATGCTTAAGTCCTAGGGCAGTATGGTTTAACTAGATGTTAATTAGGGCAGTAGGGTTTATTTTAGAGAAAAAATTTAGTATAAAAATATAAATTTCTATCAATGTAGCAAGCGTACTAGGTTCTTAATTTTTTACTAATTTTTTATTATGGCAGAAATTTAGGACATAATTTGAATTGAGTTATAGGGTTAATAATTTGAAATTTGTGTAGATTTTCTTGAAGTGTCAAACATTGAAGTGGTCATGATATATGCAAATTCCTCAATTGTGTTTGCTCATGTTTATCTACTGCTGTAGTTGCTCATGTACATGTTCTTAAGTGGTCATGTTATATGCAACATTGAAGTGGTTCGATTGTGCCCAAGTGGCCTTTTTTGTTTCTAGGGAATGAAGCCGAGTGGCATATGTTTTGCTAGAATGTTGATTCATTTCTGTTCCGACAAATTTCAGGTGCTTGATTTGTCCACTTTTTAGCAAAGGTCATGCCAAAATTTTCCATAAATTTCGGCATGACTTGTGCTACAAACTAGGACATAGCGAGTGCCCGAGATTTGCCGCACCAGGAAGGAATCAACGTTCCTGCAAAACATAGGCCTTTTTATGTCATTTTTCATTTTATTAGGTCTAGAATTAATTGACTAGATTTAATCATAGGAAATATGGCTAGCAACTGAAAGATCGTGGATGTCGCCTAGAGGGGGTGAATAGGCACTTTAAAATAATTACGGTTTAGGCTTGAACAAATGCGGAATAAACCTAGCGGTTAATTTGTGAAGCACAAAACCTACAACAACTAGGCTCACCTATTGATACGTCTCCAACATATCTATAATTTTTGATTGTTTCATGCTATTATATTATCTGTTTTGGATGTTTAATGGGCTTTTACATGCTATTTTATATTATTTTTGGGACTAACCTATTAACCGGAGGACCAGTGCCACTTTCTGTTTTTTTCCCTATTTCAGTGTTTCGTAGAAAAGGAATATCAAACGGAACGAAACCTTTGCGATGATCTTTCTTGGAACAAACGCAAACTAGGAGACTTGGAGTGGAAGTCTGGAACTTCGCGAAGCTTCCACGAGGCAGGGGGCGCGCCCGAGGGGGCGGTGGTAGGCGCGCCCCCACCCTCGTGGGCCCCATAGAGCTCCACCGATGTACTTCTTTAGCCTATATATACTCTTATACACTAAAAACATCAGGGGGAGCCATAAGACCACTTTTCCACCGCCGCAACCTTCTGTACCCGTGAGATCCCATCTGGGCCTTTTCCGGCGATCTGCTGGAGGGGGATTCGATCACGGAGGGCTTCTACATCAACACCATAGCCTCTCCGATGATGTGTGAGTAGTTTACCACAGACCTTCGGGTCCATAGTTATTAGCTAGATGGCTTCTTCTCTCTCATTGGTTCTCAATACAAAGTTCTCCTCAATGTTCTAGGAGATCTATTCGATGAAATACTTTTTGCGATGCGTTTGCCGAGATCCGATGAATTGTGGATTTATGATCAAGTTTATCTATGAATAATATTTTGTTCTTCTCTGCATTCTTATATGCATGATTTGATATCTTTGCAAGTCTCTTCGAATTATCGGTTTAGTTTTGCCGACTAGATTGATCTTTCTTGCAATGGGAGAAGTGCTTAGCTTTGGGTTCAATGTTGCGGTGTCCTTTCCCAATGACAGTAGGGGCAGCAAGGCACGTCGAGGGAGTCCTGGATTAGGGGGTGTCTGGGTAGCCGGACTATACCTTCAGCCGGACTCCAGGACTATGAAGATACAAGATTGAAGACTTCGTCCCGTGTCCGGATGGGACTTTCCTTGGCGTGGAAGGAAAGCTTGGCGATGCGGATATTTAGATCTCCTACCATTATAACTGACTTTGTGTAACCCTAACCCTCTCCGGTGTCTATATAAACCGGAGGGTTTTAGTCCGTAGGACAACTTCATATACAACAATCATACCATAGGCTAGCTTCTAGGGTTTAGCCTCCTTGATCTCGTGGTAGATCTACTCTTGTACTATCCATATCATCAATATTAATCAAGCAGGACGTAGGGTTTTATCTCCATCAAGAGGGCCCGAACCTGGGTAAAACATCGTGTTCCTTGCCTCCTGTTACCATCCGGCCTAGACGCACAGTTCGGGACCCCCTACCCGAGATCCGCCGGTTTTGACACCGATATTGGTGCTTTCATTGAGAGTTCCTCTATGCCGTCGCAATCAGGAAGGATGCCTCTTCCCGTCTTTAAAGACGGCGCCGTTACTAAGGGAGCCTTGGCTGTCGGCCAAACTCTCCGGCTAGGCGGTTTTCTCATGACCGCCTGTTCGGCCGTTGCACTGACGGTGAGCTCTCGGGTCATCAAAAGTAATCTTCACGTCAGCTCGGAACTCGTCGAGCAGTTAGATCCAATGGAGCTCTCTTCCATAAACGAGCTCTTGGATCGCATTGCCGCCTTGGGGGTCACTACGGATTATGACCAGGTTGGGCTTAAACCCGATCAAAGAGAAATTAATTCTCCCCAAGTCACCCATCACGTTGCCATGGTAGAGGCACAGTGCAGCGACTCTTCATCTATCTTAAGGACTAGCTACGTCCGGATTCCCAATCCCTCCAAGCCAAATACCCGTGGAGGGGAGGATGTAACTCAAGACCTGAACTTAGAATCAGGCAACAGGCTAGATTCACTGGACAACATCCAAGAATCCAAACTTTAGAGTTCGGAAACTCCTTGGCCTCTGAGTCTTAAATTGGGTGAAGTTCCGGATTTAATTCCACCCACCCACCCGAACATAAGCGATCTATCCCAAATCAGGAAAAAGCCCGAAGAAACAGTACATCATTACTGGGCGAGGTTCCTCCTGGTTATGAACAAGATAAAGGACTGTCGCGAGGAAGACGCAATCTCAATCTTCTGCAATAATTGCACGGACAAGGGAATCCTCAACGCCACAGGTCGTCGTGATCTTACATGCTTCGCTGACTTGGCGTCCATATTACAAAAGTACTATGTGATGGAAAGCGCCCAGAAACCCAAAACTAAATTCTGGGACAATCCGACCCTGAATAGAAACCTCGTCCGAAATAAAAGGGTGCATCATCATCAGACACCCGGGTTAAAAACCAAAAAACCAAAACCCTCTACAGGGCATGGAACCGTACTGGAGGGATGGCTTAATGGACCCTGTAAAATTCATAGTACAGAGGACACCACACCAACTCATAGCCTTAGAGCATGTTGGATACTCTAGCAGGTGGCCAAAAGGGGTGAAGATCTCCTAATTCCGAAGGCCGCAGAAAGCCACCTCAAGGACTCCAGTACAGTCTTAACAGTCTTCGAGACTTTCGCATCAAATAATATGCGCATCAAATAATATGCGAAAAAGAACACTCCGCAGCCTCGCCGAAGTCTATCAAGTAGCAACAATAAACCCATGGAGTGGCACGGCTATTACTTTTAATGCCAGTGATGAACCTAAATTCCGAACAGGTCGAGCACCAGCCGCATTGGTACTCAGTCCTATAGTGGACGGCTTTCGCCTCACCAAGGTACTCATGGATGGAGGCAGTGGATTGAACCTCAGTTATGAGGAAACCCTTCAAAAAATGGAAATAGACTGGAACCGCATTGAGCGAAGCAGCACAACCTTTAGAGGAATAATCCCCAGTCAGGAAGCGCGCTGTGCAGGAAAAATCACACTAGATGTGGTGTTCGGCACGCCGGATAATTATAGGTCTGAAGAGGTCACATTCCAAGTGGCCCCGTTCAGTAGCGGATACCACGCTCTGCTGGGGCGGGAAGCATTTACAATCTTCCAAGCAATACCCCATTACGGGTACATGAAGCTCAAGATGCCCGGGCCAAACGGAATCATCACTCTCGCTAGTGATCCAGACATAGCACTCCGCGCCGAAAACAAGACAGCCGCATTGGCCCTTGAGGCACTGTCCGAAGCCCTAGTGGCTAAGGAACTGACTACGCTGCGCTCCACGGTAAACAAGGACGATGTGATACTCGACAAAAGATCCAAGTCCACCTCCTTTAAACCAGCGGATGAAATAGTCAAATTCCAGGTCCATCCAACGGATCCCAATAAGACAGCTTCCATCGAGGCACAATTAAACCCCGATGTAGACGCCGCACTGCGAGAATTCCTACGGGAGAACTGGGACATTTTTGCCTGGCACCCTTCAGACATGCCAGGAATCCCACGCAGGTTGGCCGAACACAGCTTAAATATCCTTAAAAGATTCAAACCTATCAAACAAGCCCTTCGGCGTTTCTCTGAGCCCAAGAGATAGGCAATGGGAGAGGAGCTAGCCAAACTATTGGAGGCCAGATTCATCAAAGATATAAAACATTCGGACTGGCTAGCAAACTTGGTGATGGTACCAAAGAAGGACAAATCCTGGCGCCTGTGCGTTGACTTCAAAGACCTTAACAAGGCTTTCCCAAAGGATCCCTTCCCCCTCCCCCGCTTCGATCAAATTATCGACGCCACTGCAGGACACGATTCGTTGTGCTTCCTCGACGCATACTCCGGTTACCATCAAATCAAGATGGCCGAGTCAGACCAAGCCGCAACGGCATTCATCACCCCATACGGCCCATTCTGCTTCAACACAATGCCTTTCGGGCTCAAAAACGCCGGCGCAACATATCAGCGCATGATTCAGACATGTCTGGCAAACCAGATCGGCAAAACAGTAGAGGCATACATGGATGATGTGGTCGTAAAAACAAGACATGTCGAATCTCTAGTACACGACTTGAGGCTTACATTTGACAACCTCTGAGCATATGACATCAAGCTAAATCTGGAAAAATGCATTTTCGGCGTCCCAGCCGGAAAGCTCTTGGGCTTCATTGTATCCGGTAGAGGAATCGAACCAAATCCAGCCAAGATCCGAGCTTTGTCACAACTGGATATCCCAAAGGACCTCAAACAAATACAAAAATTAACCGGATGCGTGGCGGCTCTAAGCCGCTTTATCTCCCGTTTGGGAGAAAAGGCGCTACCCCTCTACCGCCTCCTTGGGCGCACCGAACACTTCGAGTGGACGGATGCCGCCACGACCGGACTCGAGGAAATAAAAGCCATATTGGCAACAAACCCTGTCCTGGCCGCGCCAAACATCGGTGAACCAATGCTATTGTACATTGCAGCAACCCATCAAGTTGTCAGCGCAGTACTCGTCGTCGAGCGAGAAACGGACGGACACAAATTCCCCCTTCAAAAGCCGGTTTACTATGTGTCCACTGTCCTCACCCCATGCAAATCACGGTACCCACATTATCAAAAGATTGCATATGCGGTATTCATGGCATCCCGGAAGCTATGACACTACTTTCAAGAGTGTTCAATCACAGTAGCATCGGAAGTACCACTCAACGATATTATAAACAACCGTGACACAACGGGCCGGATTGCAAAATGGGCCATCGAGCTCCTCCCATTCGACATAACTTATAGGCCACGGTGAGCTATCAAATCGCAAGTTTTGGCCGACTTCATCACAGAATGGACGGAGGCCGAACTCCCTAAAATGTACGGCACATATTCTAACTGGATCATGCACTTCGACGGTTCCAAAATGTTGGCCGGACTAGGGGCCGACGTCGTTTTGACGTCCCCCACAGGAGACACGGTTCAATATGTACTCCAGATTATGTACACGGACTCCAACAATGCAGCCGAATATGAGGCCCTTTTACATGGTCTCCGGATGGCAGTATCCATGGGCATTCAACACCTAGAGGTGCGCGGGGATTCAAACCTTGCGATATCCCAAATAAATGGAGACTTCGATGCCAAGGATCCAAAAATGGCAGCTTACCGCAATGCCGTCCTCAAAATGTCAGCTCAGTTTGAGGGGCTCGAATTTCACCATATAGCCCGAGAAAACAATCAGGCGGCAGACGTCCTGGCACGCATCGGCGCAAAACGCGATGCGGTCCCCCCAACATCTTCCTAGAAAGGCTGTTCAAGCCATCCGTAGTATGGGAAGGGGAACATGGTAATATTAGCCCGGACACAACCGCACTGTCCGTCGCCGAACAATCTGACATAATCGGAGGCTCTGCCAAGGAAATCACAACCTCAGCCCATGTACTAATGGCCGTTATCGCCCCGTGGACAGAACCATTCCTAGCCTACCTTACTAGGCAGGAACTCCCAAAGGACCAAAATGAGGCACACTGTATAGTGCGGCGATCTAAAGCCTATAAAGTCCATGAGGGAGAACTTTATAAGAAAAGCACTACCGGAGTCCTTCAAAGGTGCATCTCCGAAGAGGAAGGGCAGAACCTGCTGGCTGAAATTCATGCCGGACTCAGTGGCCATCACGCTGCAGCCCGGTCCCTTGTAAGCAAGGCTTTCCGTACAGGCTTTTATTGGCCGACGGCCCGGGCAGACGCTCAGGACATGGTCCAACGATGCGCCGGTTGCCAGCTTTTTGCAAACCAAAGCCATATGACACCCACCGCTCTCCAAACTATCCCCATCACTTGGCCTTTCACGGTCTGGGGGCTTGACATGGTGGGGCCCCTTAAAGGCGGAACCCACAAGAAAAAATACTTACTGGTCATGGTGAATAAGTTCACCAAATGGATAGAAGCCAAGCCTGTTAAGACGGCCGAATCCGGACTTGTGATAGACTTTATATCCGGGGTCGTACACCGTTATGGAGTCCCCCACAGCATCATCACCGATAACAGCACGAACTTTACGGCCGATGAGGTAAAACTCTGGTGCAAAAACATGGGCATCAAGCTCGATTATGCTTCCGTCTATCACCCACAAACTAACGGTCAGGTCGAACGTGCAAATGGTCTCATCATGAGCGGCATCAAACCCAGATTAGTGTGGTCCCTCAAGGAATCTAACACGCACTGGGTAGAGGAGCTCGACTCCATACTCTGGGGGCTGCGGACCACGCCGAATCGCACCACCGGATACACACCATTTTTTATGGTGTACGGCGCAAAGGCAGTCTTGCCCTGCGACATAATTCATGACTCACCTCAAGCGCGCATGTATGAAGAAAGGGAAGCCGAGCTCGATCAGTAGGACAGTTTGGACGCCTTAGAGGAGGAGCGCGACGTGGCAAAAGCCCGTTCCGCATTCTATCAACAGCAGGCTCGAAGATATCAAAGCAGAGAAGTGCGGGCCAAACACTACAACGTTGGTGAATTAGTTCTACGCCTGTCGGAAAAGAAAAAGGACAAGCTGAAGCCCAAGTGGGAAGGTCCCTTCATAATCGACCAAGTCCTTACTGGTGGAGCATACCGCCTGCTAGATGCGTCGGATAACCGACTCGAGCCGAACCCATGGAACGCAGCCCGTCTCCGAAGATTCTATGCCTAGCGCCGGACTCTGTTTTTGTCTCCTTCCTTTGTCCATTTTTTACATTTTCTGTCTTAAATTTCTCTCCTTCCCCTCTTTTCTTTTATAGGCCTTAAAGGCTCATCAAGTGATGTGCTACTCGCGCTCATTAAACCTGGGGGCTTCTTTAACAGAAGCTTATTTATACGGGCTTCACGCCCACCACATGTGTCAAACTTCCGCATGCACCTTTTCGTCACCATTATATGCATCGATATGACTTAAGTTTTGGCCAAGCTGGGTTGCCTGGCTCCTGTGCTTACCCCTACGTTCCCGATTGTTCGGCTAGGTGGTAAAGGGAGCACCTCTGTGATTGTTACTGCCGGATCAGCCGGATGTGTACCTCAGACTGGGTGAAGTCGAAAGCTAGCGTTCTTAAGGGAATATTCAGTCGGTGAACTAAAATATGACCTTTTTTACTTATTTATATATATGTCCCCAGATGATTTTCCTGCGCTTGCAGTCCGGACATGCACTTTAGGGCATGCCTCCCAGAGAAAGGAACCCCTAACGGAACTATTCTCTCTGGAAGATGTTTCTTACTAACCATGTAATATAACATAACTAGTTGGGCACTTGTCTTATAAAGCACTAATGACCCCTACGCCTGGTCTCCATGCATACCCCGGTTCTTACATAACCGGTAGGGTATTCGGACACACTCTGGACCGTCAGGTCCTGAGGTTGAAGCGAAAAGGTCGGCAACGACAAACGATCTACAATCCGGCTAGAAGGCATTACACATGTCAATTAAAAATTACATAGTCACTCTGACTAATTGTATTCCTCTTCAATACCATCTAACAGGCTGTCTAACTTACAGTCCTGCTGGGAATACTTTGCGGCCAATTCTACTTGGCCGTACACTAAGCTTACAGGGATCTCCTTCCCATGAGGCCCCACAGGTCCGACCTCGGCCATGTGGTTCGGGTCAAACTTCGTGTACCGCGTCTTCACCATGGCCCAGGCCTCCCTAGCGCCTTGTCGGCAGGCCGATATCTTCCACAACTGGAAGCGCCGCCGATCTCCCTTAAGCTTCTCCTAAAGCTCTACAAGGCCCTCGGGCATGGAGTGGGAAGGCCATAAGGCTTGGGCAACACCTCGCATCACCTGCCGAACTCGCTCATGCAGTTGTGAGAGCTCGGGAAGAAGGTCACCCGTAGAACCGGGCATCTCCTCTGCAGGACGACCTGTTAGCATACCTACAGACATTACTCTGTTAGTCGACTTCCTCGCCGAACTCTTTTCTTTCAAAGATTCGCTTAAGCACTTACTAAATATGCCGCGTCGAAGCCGCTGATTCTCCTTAGTAGATTCCAACAGCTGGCCACGAACATCTTTAAGTTCAACGTCCAGCTTGGTGTTGGCATCCTGAAGATCATTCTTCTCCCGCCTCACCCTTGTCAGCATACTCTCACCGGCCTTTAGCCAGCGTAAGAGTTGTTGCCTCTCCGGATCCAGTCTGGCGCCATCTGCAATATGATTTGTCAGATTTACACCCACGCCGCACTTTGCAACATACTAATCTTTCAAAGTGTATCTTACCAGAGGGGGTCTCTTTGGGCTCCCCTGCCCCGGCTAGTGCGGCCTCCAGTTGGGCTTTGCACTCTTCCAGCTCCTGGGACAGTACAGTATTCTTCTCTGTAAGAACCTGCATAACAAATGATCCTTAAATCAGTTACTCTAACTGTTTCAAGTCTCGGGGGCTACTGGTATATATATATTTACCAAAATTTTCTTACCCGTATGTCTTTTACATATTGCTACGTGGCTCTGGCTAAACCATTTTGAGCGGCACGGAGGTATGCATCTCCCGAATTGAAGGCATCTAATGCCTCTTGGGAGAAACAAGCGTCGCGAAGAACTATTCGGCGATGCATGTGGTTCATGGCACTCTCCACCTCGGAATTGGTGGCAGACAGCCTGTCTGCATCCTCTGTCGGAGGAGCATCCGGTGCGCGCCTTGTGTTTGCTTCCGCTTCTGGGCCAGGCGTTGGAGCCTGGCTGGTGGAGGCGCGATTGTCAACCTCTTCGGATATAGTCCGGCGAAGTCTCTTCGTCCTGAAGATAGCACGAACGTTAATATGCCCTGAAGGAATAACACCAGGGAAAAAGAGGGTGCGCTATACCTTTGCGCCGGCGTCTCAGTCCGGACTACATTCCTTTTTACCCCACGGGGCCCTACGGCCCCTCGTTGGCTAGCCGCCGCAGGTTCGGCCTCCCATCTCGGAAACCTCCCCTGCAAAACACAGTCGTTGTCAGGAAAACTAAAATGCGTGAGAATGGATTCCTTCTCAAGGGGATGAGACTCCGCTCTCTATTACCCGGGAGGCCGGGATTAACCCTGCGTAATCAGCCGTAATGGCCACCAAGGTATTGTCCTTGCTTAGCTGATGAAACACCCTGTCAATCAGCTCCACCGATATGTCCGGATCCTCTTCAGAGTCCGGATCGAGGGACCGTTCTGGATCCTCAGGCTGTGGGGGACGGCTGTTTATATCCTTTACTTCCTGACGCAGTTCCTGTGTTGCAATCGTTAGACTATATATTTAATCATGGGAATATAAAACGGATGGGTAAGCACAATTGTCCACTTACCCAACTCGGAGGGTTGTACATAGTAAATCTGCCCTGCGGGTTGACGCGGAGGAATTCCTCCTCTTCTCCCTTGTAGAAAGAGGATAAGATCTTTACTAGAGCGGCAGCTGAGGCTGCCCCTTACGACCGTAACGGGTGGCGTCATCTTCCCCGTTAAAATCCCACATGGGGTGGCCTCTATATTGAAGCGGCTGCACCCCCCGCATAATGGATGCGGCCATGACTCCAATCATGGTTAGTCCGGAATGAGCCAATAGTCTTATCCGACCCATCAGGTGAAGGACGTCCCTGTCGCCTTCTCTCTAAGAGCTCCGCGGATGCCAGCTTAGGCGTTTCTTTAAGGGAGCACTGTTGAATTCGAGGAGACCGACCCGGATAGGATCCGGCAGCGGGACATCATCTATATAAAACCATTCCGAAGGCCAGTCCTCAGACACCTTCTTTGGGGTTCCGGATAGATATCCGGTCCCGGCGATACGCCACACTTCGGCTCCGCCCACTTGATATATAGACCCCTCTTGAGAGCGGGGCACCAAGCAGAATAGCCTCTTCCACAGCGCGAAATGAGCCTCAACACCCAAGAATAGCTCGCAAAGGGCGACGAAGCCCGCGATATGCAATATAGAGGCGGGCGTGAGATTGTGCAGCTGGAGGCTGTAGAACTCCAGAAGCCCATGGAGAAATGGATGAATTGGAAATCCAAGTCCTCTTATTAGATAAGGGACGAGGAACACCCGCTCTCCTTTGGAGGGATTGGGGGTGCTCTTCGCTTGCTCTCCACCATTATAGGTGGCGAGTCCGGCTCGGACCGGGACCATATAGGCCTGAGGGAGAAATCCCTTGGCCTGAAGCGACACTAGCTCGCTGTGCGGGATGGAGCACCTCACCCAGTCTCCAGGTTTAGGACTGGAAGGGCGAGAGGAGGAGCTGCGACGGCTGGCCATGTTGGAATGGACCTTTGCTGGAGGCGCTCTGATGATTACTCGCGGGGAGGAGAAGGTGTGGTTTGGATCTGAATCCCCATCCCATTAAATAGGCGGCTCGTTTATGCGGCTAGGGGTGTGAATGTAAAAACACCCCGACTTTTCGCATTCGTTTGACACGTGGAAGACGGCCATTATTGGGCGTGGAAGCCAAGGTGCGCTACATTATGAAAATCGGATGTTATTCAGCAGGTACACGGAATTTGGAGAAGAACCCGCCATGCAATGCCAAAGACAATCTGCGCGCCGGACTCGTCGTCATTGAAGCCTGGTTCGGGGGCTACTGAGGGAGTCCTGGATTAGGGGGTGTCCAGGTAGCCGGACTATACCTTCAGCCGGACTCCAGGACTATGAAGATACAAGATTGAAGACTTCGTCCCGTGTCCGGATGGGACTTCCCTTGGCGTGGAAGGCAAGCTTGACGATGCGGATATTTAGATCTCCTACCATTATAACCGACTTTGTGTAACCCTAACCCTCTCCAGCGTCTATATAAACCGGAGGGTTTTAGTCCGTAGGACAACTTCATATACAACAATCATACCATAGGCTAGCTTCTAGGGTTTAGCCTCCTTGATCTCGTGGTAGATCTACTCTTGTACTATCCATATCATCAATATTAATCAAGCAGGATGTAGGGTTTTACCTCCATCAAGAGGGCCCGAACCTGGGTAAAACATCGTGTTCCTTGCCTCCTGTTACCATCCGGCCTAGACGCACAGTTCGGGACCCCCTACCTGAGATCCGCCGGTTTTGACACCGACACACGTATTGTATTGTTGCCATCGAGGATAAAAAGATGGGGTTTATATCATATTGCTTGAGTTTATCCCTCTACATCATGTCATCTTGCCTAAAGCATTACTCTATTCTTATGAACTTAATACTATAGATGCATGTTGGATAGCGGTCGATGTGTGGAGTAATAGTAGTAGATGCAGAATCGTTTTGGTCTACTTAACACGGACATGATGCCTATCTTCATAATCATTGCTTAGATATTCTCATAATTATACTCTCTTCTATCAATTGCTCGGCAGTAATTTGTTCACCCACCATAATACATGCTATCATGAGAGAAGCCACTAGTGAAACATATGGCCCCCGGGTCTCTTCCTTATTATATTGCATCTCTTTTTATTATCGCATCTCGTCTACTATTTTGTAATCTTTACTTTCCAATCTATATAACAAAAATACCAAAAATATTTATCTTACTATCTTTATCAGATCTCACTTTCACAAGTGACCGTGAAGGGATTGACAACCCCTTTATCGCGTTTGTTGCGAGGTTCTTGATTATTTGTGTAGGTACTAGGTGACTTGCGTGTTATCTCCTACCGGATTGATAACTTGGTTCTCAAAAACTGAGGGAAATACTTACGCTACTTTGCTGCATCACCCTTCCCTCTTCAAGGGAAAACCAACACATGCTCAAGAGGTAGCACCTATGTGCACCAAAAACTTATGCTAACCAAGATAAACTAGTAGGTGGTAGCAAGATATATGACAAGAAACAATATGGCTATCACAAAGTACCCAAGCACCCAAGAGGAACAAGCTCAAGGGTACAAAGCGCCCAAGAGTAATAAGCTTCTCAACTTGTAACTTCCACGTATCACCATGGAGAACTCAAACCGATGCACCAAATGCAATGTCAAGGGCACACGGAGTGCCCAAGTACTTCTCTCCCAAATCCGAGGATGCCGGAATATGGAAATACGGAAACGAGAAAAGAGAACAAAACCGGTAACGAGGTAACTTGGATGGTGGACAAATTGTTCATCCATAGGGATGCAATAAATCTCACCTTGGGTGTTTGTACATACCGCAAAGCAACAGGAATAGCTCACTGCAACTAGATGTTCACTCGAATATTTATTCATGTGGGTATAGGGGTCAATATGGGTGTCCACAGCTCCGATGTTGATCATTGATCGGAAGGGGTTCTGGGTCATGTCTATACTTCACCGAACCTATAGGGTCACATGCTTAAGGGTCATCTATATGCTAAATACTAGACAGGGAGTCTGAGAGAAAAGCACTGAAAAAGTTTCGGACAGCTGAAAAGTTCCGCAGAGACAGGTCATCGGATGAGTTTCGGTGAAACCGAATAGTTGTTTTCGGGTATATTATTAAGTCCAATTGGTTTCAACACATGCCTAATAATTCTTGGAGGGTGCCAGAGTCATTCTGGAAACTTTTTGGAATTTTTTGGGATAAAATCTGGAAATGCTCCGGAGCTGCGGGAACCACTTCAGATGCTTTTCACAGATGAAAATCACTAATTCGGAATTGTTTCAGAATGCGTTGAAAATTATTTTAGTGGGTACTAGAAATGGTCTAAGCCCACATAAATATTTTCAGTTTGAACGGATGCTGAAAAATGTCATCATGAATAATGAAAGTGCTTTTTGGGTTATTTATGGAAATCCACCTTTTGGGGCTTTTCCCAAAAGGCTTCTAGAAGGACTTGGGGATCAAGGAACCCCCTCTAGAGGGCCCCCATGAAGGTGGGATGTTGGAGGGTCCAGCTCCTCCATGGGGCTCCACTTGTCATCCCTTTATGCCCTTTATGTGTGACATAAAGTGTGGGCATTTTGGGTTTTTCATGTGCCCCGTACCCCTTAGGTTTTCCTATAAATAGAGGTGGAGAGGCACTCTCCACACACACTCTTTCTCACATACAAGTGCCATGATACGTCTCTGTCGTATCTACTTTTCCAAACACTTTTGCCCTTGTTTTGGGCTCTAACATGCATGATTTGAATGGAACTAACCTAGACTAATGCTATTTTCAGCAGAATTGCCATGGTGTTATTTTTGTGCAGAAATAGAAGTTCTCAGAATGACCTGAAAATCAACGGAGAATTATTTTGTAATATATAAAAAATAGTGGAAGAAAGATCCACATCAGGGGGCCCACACCCTATCCACGAGGGTGGAGGGCGCGCCCTACCCCCTTGGACGCGCCCCCTGCCTCGTGGCCCCCCTGATGCTCCACCGACCTCAACCCTGACTCCATATATTCACTTTCGGGGAGAAAAAAATCAGAGAGAAGGATTCATCGCGTTGTATGATACGGAGCCGCCGCCAAACCCTAAACTCTCTCGGGAGGGCTGATCTGGAGTCCGTTCGGGGCTCCGGAGAGGGGAATCCGTCACCATCGTCATCATCAACCTTCCTCCATCACCAATTTCATGATTCTCACCACCGTGCATGAGTAATTCCATCATAGGCTTGCTGGACGGTGATGGGTTGGATGAGATTTATCATGTAACCAAGTTAGTTTTGTTAGGGTTTGATCCCTAGTATCCACTATGTTATGAGATTGATGTTGCTATGACTTTGCTATGCTTAATGCTTGACACTAGGGCCCGAGTGCCATGATTTTAGATCGGAACCTATATATGAGAGTTCTTGATCCGGCAACCCCGAAGTGACAATAATCGGGACCACTCCCGGTGATGACTGTAGTTTGAGGAGTTCATGTATTCACTATGTGTTAATGCTTTGGTCCGGTACTCTATTAAAAGGAGGCCTTAATATCCCTTAGTTTCCATTAGGACCCCGCTGCCACGGGAGGGTAGGACAAAAGATGTCATGCAAGTTCTTTTCCATAAGCACGTATGACTATATTCGGAATACATGCCTACATTACATTGATGAATTGGAGCTAGTTCTTTGTCACCCTATGTTATGACTGTTACATGATGAACCGCATCCGGCATAATTCTCTATCACCGATCCATTGCCTACAAGCTTTCCATATATTGTTCTTCGCTTATTTACTTTTCCATTGCTACTGTTACAGTCGCTACAAAACCCAAAAATATTACTTTTGCTACCGTTACTTTTGATATCGTTACCACTACTATCATATTGCATTCCTACTAAATACCTTGCTGCAGATATTAAGTTTCCAGGTGTGGTTGAATTGACAACTCAGCTGCTAATACTTGAGAATATTCTTTGGCTCCCCTTGTGTCCAATCAATAAATTTGGGTTGAATACTCTACCCTCAAAAACTGTTGCGATCCCCTATACTTGTGGGCTATCAAGACTATTTTCTGGCGCCATTGCCGGGGAGCATAGCTCTATTCTTTCAGTCACTTGGGATTTATATCTGCTTATCATTATGAAGAACTTGAGAGATCCAAAAACCAAGATTTATCCCTCAACTACGAGGGGAGGTAAGGAACTGCCATCTAGATCTTCACTTGATTCACCTTTTGTTTTGATAAGCTTGCGACACCTAAACCTGCTTCTGCTATTAATTCTGATATGTCGCATGTTATTGATGATGCCACTTCTGCTTTGCATGATACTTATGATGAAACTACTTCTATGCTTGATACTACTGTGCCACTTAGTGAATTTCTGGATGAACAACTTGCTAGGGCTAGAGAAAATGAAATTATTGAAACTGATAATATTGATGAAAGTGATGATGAAGATTCTCCCCCTAGATATGAATTGCCTGTTGTTCCTGAGGGTTATGTTATGGATGAAGAAACTTCTAGAGACTTTCTTGCCTGCAATGATAGAAGTGATCTTAAGAAACTATTAGCTAAGCTGAAGGAAAAATCTCTGAATGCTAGAATGAAATATGATCCTTCATATGCTACTTCACCTATCTCTTCATTACTGATAAGGATTATGATTTCTCTATCAATCCCGAGTTAATTACTTTGGTTGAATCTGATCCTTTCTATGGCTATGAAACTGAAACTGTTGTGGTACATCTTACTAAATTAAATGATATAGCTACCCTGTTTACTAATGATGAGAAAACTCGCTACTACTATATCCTTAAATTAATTCCGTTCTCATTAAAGGGTGATGCTAAGATATGGTTTAATTCTATTGATCTTGGTTGTGTGCGTAGTTTCCAGGATATGATTTACTATTTCTCTGTTAAATATTTCCCCGCTCATAAGAAACAAGCTGCTTTGAGGGAAATATATAATTTTGTGCAAATTGAAGAAGAGAGTCTCCCACAAGCTTGGGGGAGGCTTCTCCAATTACTTAATGCTTTGCCTGATCATCCTCTCAAGAAAAATGAAATACTTGATATCTTTTATAATGGACTAACCGATGCTTCCAGAGACCACCTGGATAGTTGTGCTGGTTGTGTTTTTAGGGAAAGAGCTGTTGATCAAGCTGAATTGCTATTGAATAATATGTTGATTAATGAAAATAATTGGACACTTCCTGAACCAACTCCTAAGCCAACTCCGAAGAAAAGGGGTATTCTATTTCTCAGTCCTGAAGATATGCAAGAGGCAAAGAAATCTATGAAAGAAAAAGATATAAAAGCTGAAGATGTTAGGAATTTACCTACTGTTGAAGAAATACATGGTCTTAATTTGCCGCCTATTGAGGAAATACATGGTCTTGATAACCTGACACAGCTAGTAAAGGTAAATTCTCTATATAGATATGATAAAGCTGAAATCTCTCCTACTAAGTTTGCTTGCGAATGTTTGGATGAATTTGATAACTTTATGGTTAGACAAGAAAATTTCAATGCTTATGTTGGTAGACAATTGAAACATAATGCTTATATGATTGAACACTTGAGTGATTATATGGCTAGTGTTAAAGGTGAACTTAAACTTATTAGTAAACATGCTTCTATGGTTATCACCTCTGTTGGAAAAGGCAGTGCCTAGGAGGCGCTTAGGCACGCCTAGGCACTAGGCACTGGCCAAACGCCTCGCTTTGGGCATAAGCTGAAGTTTAGGCAGAGCAAGTAAGAATTTCTCTACCCAAGCAAGAAATCATGACATATTGCACTGATATTCCAAAAGGGTCATATTCCAATCGTGGTAGCTCATAGTTAACATACTTGTATGCCCTAAATTAATAAAATACATATATATTAACCACATATACACCATGATAGTAAAAGTTATATAACCGCCTAGGCTGCGCCTAGGGCACTAGGCGAAGGCTAACCGCCTCGCTTACGCCTACCGCCTTTTCCAACCTTGGTTACCACTCAAGTAGAACAAGTGCTTAAGGCTCAGAATGATTTGCTCAATGAATGAAATAATAAGAAGAATGACAATGTTGTTAGAGTTATGACTAGAGGAGGTAAAATGACTCAGGAACCTTTGTATCCTGAGGGCCATCCTAAGAGAATTGAGCAAGATTCTCGGAGAACTAATGTAGATGCACCTAGTCTTTCTAAGAGGAAGAAAAAGAAAAATGATAGGACTTTGCATGCTTCTAGTGAACCTGTTGTTGACACACCTGAGAATCCCAATGATATTTCTATTTCTGATGCTGAAACACAATCTGGTAATGAACATGAACCTAGTGATAATGTTAATGATGATGTTCATGTTGATGCTCAACCTAGCAATAATGAAGATGTAGAAATTGAACCTATTGTTGATCTTGATAACCCACAATCAAAGAATCAGCGTTATGATTAGAGAGACTTTGTTGCTAGGAAGCACAGTAAAGAAAGAGAACCATGGGTTCAGAAACCCATGCCTTTTCCTCCTAAACCATCCAAGAAAAAGGATGATGAGGATTTTGAGCGCTTTGCTGAAATGATTAGACCTATCTTTTTGCGTATGCATTTGACTGATATGCTTAAAATGAATCCTTATGCTAAGTATATGAAAGATATAGTTACCAATAAAATAAAGATACCGGTGAAGGAAATATGCCCTAGAGGCAATAATAAAGTTATTATTTATTTCCTTATATCATGATAAATGTTTATTATTCATGCTAGAATTGTATTAACCAGAAACATAATACATGTGTGAATACATAGACAAACAGAGTGTCACAAGTATGCCTCTACTTGACTAGCTCGTTAATCAAAGATGGTTATGTTTCCTAGCCATAGACAAAGAGTTGTTATTTGATTAATGGGATCACATCATTAGTTGAATGATCTGATTGACATGACCCATTCCATTAGCTTAGCACCCGATCGATTAGTATGTTGCTATTGCTTTCTTCATGACTTATACATGTTCCTATGACTATGAGATTATGCAACTCCCGTTTACCGGAGGAACACTTTGGGTGCTACCAAACATCACAACGTAACTAGGTGATTATAAAGGAGCATTACAGGTGTCTCCAAAGGTAGATGTTGGGTTGGCGTATTTTGAGATTAGGATTTGTCACTCCGATTGTCGGAGAGGTATCACTGGGCCCTCTCGGTAATACACATCACATAAGCCTTGCAAGCATTGCAACTAATATGTTAGTTGTGAGATGATGTATTACAGAACGAGTAAAGAGACTTGCCGGTAACGAGATTGAACTAGGTATTGGATACCGACGATCGAATCTCGGGCAAGTAACATACCGATGACAAAGGGAACAACGTATGTTGTTATGCGGTCTGACCGATAAAGATCTTCGTAGAATATGTAGGAGCCAATATGGGCATCCAGGTCCCGCTATTGGTTATTGACCGGAGATTTGTCTTAAGTCATGTCTGCATTGTTCTCGAACCGTAGGGTCCGCACGCTTAAAGTTACGATGACAGTTGTTATGAGTTTTATGCATGTTGATGTACCGAAGTTAGTTCGGAGTCCCGGATGTGATCACGGACATGACGAGGAGTCTCGAAATGGTCGAGACGTAAAGATTGATATATTGGATGACTATATTCGAACACCGGAAGCGTTCCGGGGAAGTTTCGGATAAAACCGGAGCACCGGGGTGTTACCGAAACCCCCCCAGGGGGTTAATGGGCCTCATGGGCCTAATGTGGAGAAGAGGAAGGGGCTGCCAGGGCAGGCCGCGCGCCCCCTCTCCCCCTAGTCCGAATTGGACAAGGAGGGAGGGGCGGCGCCCCCCCTTTCCTATTCTCCCTCCACCTCTCCTAGTTGGACAAGGAACGGGGAGGGGAGTCCTACTCCCGGTAGGAGTAGGACTCCTCCTGCGCGCCCCTATGGCTGGTCGCACCCCTCCCCCTTGGATCCTTTATATACTGAGGCAAGGGGCACCCTAGGACACACAAGTTGATCCTCGTGATCGTTCCTTAGCCATGTGCGGTGCCCCCTGCCACCATATTCCACCTTGATCATATCGTTGTAGTGCTTAGGCGAAGCCCTGCATCGGTAGAACATCATCATCGTCACCACGCTGTTGTGCTGATGGAACTCATCCCCGAAGCTTTGCTGGATCAGAGCCCGGGGAGCGTCATCGAGTTGTACATGTGCCAAGAACTCGGAGGTGTCGGAGTAACGGTGCTTGGATCGGTCGGATCAGGAAGACGTACGACTACTTCCTCTACATTGTGTTAACGCTTCCGTTGCGATCTTCAAAGGGTACGTAGATCATACTCTCCCCTCTCGTTGCTATGCATCACCATGATCTTGCGTTTGCGTAGGAATTTTTTTGAAATTACTGCGTTCCCCAATAGTGGTATCAGAGCCTAGGTTTTATGGTTTGATATTATTTGCACGAGTAGAACACAAGTGAGTTGTGGGTGATATAAGTCATACTGCCTACCAGCATGTCATACTTTGGTTCGGTGGCATTGTTGGACGAGACGACTCGGACCGGCATTACGCGTACGCTTACGCGAGACCGGTTCTCCCGACGTGCTTTGCACATAGGTGGCTTGCGGGCGACAGTCTCTCCAACTTTAGTTGAACCGAGTGTGGCTACGCCCGGTCCTTGCGAAGGTTAAAACGGCATCAACTTGACAAACTATCGTTGTGGTTTTGATGCGTAGGTGAGATTGGTTCTTACTTAAGCCCGTAGCAGCCACGTAAAACTTGCAACAACAAAGTAGAGGACGTCTAACTTGTTTTTGCAGGGCATGTTGTGATGTGATATGGTCAAGACATGATGCTAAATTTTATTGTATGAGATGATCATGTTTTGTAACCGAGTTATCGGCAACCGGCAGGAGCCATATGGTTGTCGCTTTATTGTATGCAATGCAATCGCGATGTAATGCTTTACTTTATCACTAAGCGGCAGCGATAGTCGTGGAAGCATAAGATTGGCGACACGACAACGATGCTACGATGGAGATCAAGGTGTCGCGCCGGTGACGATGGTGATCACGACGGTGCTTCGGAGATGGAGATCACAAGCACAAGATGATGATGGACATATCATGTCACTTATATTGATTGCATGTGATGTTTATCTTTTATGCATCTTATCTTGCTTTGATTGACGGTAGCATTATAAGATGATCTCTCACTAAATTAGCAAGAAGTGTTCTCCCTGAGTATGCACCGTTGCGAAAGTTCTTTGTGCTGAGACACCACGTGATGATCGGGTGTGATAGGCTCTACGTTCAAATACAACGGGTGCAAAACAGTTGCGCACGCGGAATACTCAGGTTATACTTGACGAGCCAAGCATATACAGATATGGCCTCGGAACACGGAGACCGAAAGGTCGAGCTTGAATCATATAGTAGATATGATCAACATAGTAATGTTCACCGATGAAACTACTCCATCTCACGTGATGATCGGACATGGTTTAGTTGATTTGGATCACGTGATCACTCAGAGGATTAGAGGGATGTCTATCTAAGTGGGAGTTCTTAAGTAATATGATTAATTGAACTTAAATTTATCATGAACTTAGTCCCTGATAGTATCTTGCTTGTTTATGTTGATTGTAGATAGATGGCTCGTGTTGTTGTTCCGTTGAATTTTAATGCGTTCCTTGAGAAAGCAAAGTTGAAAGATGATGGTAGGAATTACACGGACTGGGTCCGTAACTTGAGGATTATCCTCATTGCTGCACAGAAGAATTACGTCCTGGAAGCACCGCTGGGTGCCAGGCCTGCTGCTGGAGCAACACCATATGTTATGAACGTCTGGCAGAGCAAAGCTGATGACTACTCGATAGTTCAGTGTGCCATGCTTTGCGGCTTAGAATCGGGACTTCAACGACGTTTTGAACGTCATGGAGCATATGAGATGTTCCAGGAGTTGAAGTTAATATTTCAAGCAAATGCCCGGATTGAGAGATATGAAGTCTCCAATAAGTTCTATAGCTGCAAGATGGAGGAGAACAGTTCTGTCAGTGAGCATATACTCAAAATGTCTAGGTATAATAATCACTTGATTCAATTGGGAGTTAATCTTCCAGATGATTGCATCATTGACAGAATTCTCCAATCACTGCCACCAAGCTACAAGAGCTTCGTGATGAACTATAATATGCAAGGGATGAATAAGACTATTCCTGAGCTCTTCGCAATGCTGAAAGCTGCGGAGGTAGAAATCAAGAAGGAGCATCAAGTGTTGATGGTCAACAAGACCACTAGTGTCAAGAAAAAGGGCAAAGGGAAGAAGAAGGGGAACTTCAAGAAGAACAGCAAGCAAGTTGCTGCTCAAGAGAAGAAACCCAAGTCTGGACCTAAGCCTAATACTGAGTGCTTCTACTGCAAGCAGACTAGTCACTGGAAGCGGAACTGCCCCAAGTATTTGGCGGATAAGAAGGATGGCAAGGTGAACAAAGGTATATGTGATATATATGTTATTGATGTGTACCTTACTAATGCTCGCAGTAGCACCTGGGTATTTGATACTGGTTCTGTTGCTAATATTTGCAACTCGAAACAGGGACTACGGATTAAGCGAAGATTGGCTAAGGACGAGGTGACGATGCGCGTGGGAAACGGTTCCAAAGTCGATGTGATCGCGGTCGGCACGCTACCTCTACATCTACCTTCGGGATTAGTATTAGACCTAAATAATTGTTATTTGGTGCCAGCGTTGAGCATGAACATTATATCTGGATCTTGTTTAATGCGAGACGGTTATTCATTTAAATCAGAGAATAATGGTTGTTCTATTTATATGAGTAATATCTTTTATGGTCATGCACCCTTGCAGAGTGGTCTATTCTTATTGAATCTCGATAGTAGTAATACACATTTTCATAATGTTGAAGCCAAAAGATGCAGAGTTGATAATGATAGTGCAACTTATTTGTGGCACTGCCGTTTAGGTCATATCGGTGTAAAGCGCATGAAGAAACTCCATATTGATGGACTTTTGGAACCACTTGATTATGAATCACTTGGTACTTGCGAACCGTGCCTCATGGGAAAGATGACTAAAACACCGTTCTGCGGTACAATGGAGAGAGCAACAAGTTTGTTGGAAATCATACATACAGATGTATGTGGTCCGATGAATATTGAGGCTCGTGGCGGATATCGTTATTTTCTCACCTTCACAGATGATTTAAGCAGATATGGGTATATCTACTTAATGAAACATAAGTATGAGACATTTGAAAAGTTCAAAGAATTTCATAGTGAAGTGGAAAATCATCGTAACAAGAAAATAAAGTTTCTATGATCTGATCGTGGAGGAGAATATTTGAGTTACGAGTTTGGTGTACATTTGAAAAATTGTGGAATAGTTTCGCAACTCACGCCACCCGGAACACCACAGCGTAATGGTGTGTCCGAACGTCGTAATCGTACTTTACTAGATATGGTGCGATCTATGATGTCTCTTACTGATTTACCGCTATCGTTTTGGGGATACGCTCTAGAGACGGCCGCATTCACGTTAAATAGGGCACTATCAAAATCCGTTGAGACGACGCCTTATGAACTGTGGTTTGGCAAGAAACCAAAGTTGTCGTTTCTGAAAGTTTGGGGCTGCGATGCTTATGTGAAAAAGCTTCAACCTGATAAGCTCGAACCCAAATCGGAGAAATGTGTCTTCATAGGATATCCAAAGGAAACTATTGGATACACCTTCTATCACAGATCCGAAGGCAAGACTTTTGTTGCTAAATTCGGAAACTTTCTGGAGAAGGAGTTTCTCTCGAAAGAAGTGAGTGGGAGGAAAGTGGAACTTGACGAGGTAACTGTACTTGCTCCCTTATTGGAAAGTAACACATCACAGAAAACTGTTTCAGTGACACCTACACCAGTTAGTGAGGGAGCTAATGATGATGATCATGAAACTTCAGATCAAGATACTACTGAACCTCGTAGATCAACCAGAGTGAGATCCGCGCCAGAGTGGTATGGGAATCCTGCTATGGAAGTCATGCTACTAGATCATGATGAACCTACGAACTATGAAGAAGCGATGGTGAGCCCAGATTCCACAAAATGGCTTGAAGCCATGAAATCTGAGATGGGATCCATGTATGAGAACAAAGTATGGACTTTGGTTGACTTGCCCGATGATCGGCAAGCAATTGAGAATAAATTGATCTTCAAGAAGAAGACTGATGCTGACGGTAATATTACTGTCTACAAAGCTCGACTTGTCGCAAAAGGTTTTCGGCAAGTTCAAGGGATTGACTACGATGAGACCTTCTCACCTGTAGCGATGCTTAAGTCTGTCCGAATCATGTTAGCAATTGCCGCATTTTATGATTATGAAATATGGCAGATGGATGTCAAAACTGCATTTCTGAATGGATTTCTGGAAGAAGAGTTGTATATGATGCAACCAGAAGGTTTTGTCGATCCAAAGGGAGCTAACAAAGTGTGCAAGCTCCAGCGATCCATTTATGGACTGGTGCAAGCCTCTCGGAGTTGGAATAAACGTTTTGATAGTGTGATCAAAGCATTTGGTTTTATACAGACTTTTGAAGAAGCTTGTATTTACAAGAAAGTGAGTGGGAGCTCTGTAGCATCTAATATATACTTAAAACAAGAGTCAAACAAACCATCACGTTCATCCACATATGTTAATTTTACTTACGCTGTTCGATTAGAAAAATAATGGCTGAGATTTAAAGTTTCTTACGTAACATGCAAATATATGTACCAGCCATATTGGACTTATATTGTCACGTTGGACACATATATGCATAATATACGCGAACGGAAAGGCAGGGATTGATCTCTACGGAGACAAGGATTACAATAGGAAAGATGTAAAAGAAATTAAATAGGAAAGACATGTTGATTCGGATGTGATTGACGAGGATAAAAGTCATGCATGACCATGCATGACCACACAGGCACACATGCAAAGAGACGAGTCCGATTTTCTTAAGAAAGAAAAAAATATGAGTCAGAGTCCAAACAAAATAATTGCTGCCTTTTTTATCTAGGCTTTCCTAATCTGTACACAGCAGCAAATTCAATCCATGCACGGTAATTACGCATGATGATGCCATGCTGACATTCGAAAAGGCAACAAACAACAACTTCTTTTCTCATTAGCTACGTACATGGGGTCTATTTTGGTAGTGGAAGGAGAACTAAGAAAAAAATTGGATACGCAATCGAAAATAAGAGATGGATATATTTTAAAGAAAAGAATAGATGTAGATATTTGAAAATTTATAAGATCACAAAGAACACGGACATAAGTGTTTTCTTTTCTTTTTGGGAACACATACATATGTGTTAAATACACAATAATAATAAATTACCCACCATGAAAGTTTAGTGCACAAAAAATGCAAGAACTTATGCATAAACCTGAATATAAAAAGATAGATAATTAAAAAACAAATCAAGATGGCCCCATCTATTATATTATATTATTAAAACAATAGAAACCGAACGATGAAGATTTATCAGTCTAAATTTAAGATAAATCTACAACAGAGATTTACCAGCATAGAAGTTTCTTTTGCATATAGGAGTATCTACAAACATAGATAGATGTTTGAATCAACGTGCAAGAAACAGTAACACACGTACATCTACCAGACCTAACCCAAGCACCCATCCAAAAAAACGAGACCAAAATGGAGTACAATACGGGTCCCTGCAAAAATAAAAAAACACAGCACGGCTTGCTTGATTGATTTCCGATTGACTTGATTCCCGGCAGGAATACGTACGCCCAAACTGAGAAGGGCACACCCATACAACACGGCTCTATGCAAAAACATAAAAAATCGTAAGTCCATCGGCACAACTAGTTTATGATATTATATGTGGATGACATATTACTGATTGGAAATAATATCGAATTTCTGGATAGCATAAAGGGATACTTGAATAAGAGTTTTTCAATGAAAGACCTCAGTGAAGCTGCTTACATATTAGGCATAAAGATCTATAAAGATAGATCAAGACGCTTAATTGGACTTCCACAAAGCACATACCTTGACAAGATTTTGAAAAAGTTCAAAATGGGTCAAGCAAAGAAAGGGTTCTTGCCTGTGTTACAAGGTGTGAAGTTGAGTAAGACTCAATGCCCGACCACTGCAGAAGATAGAGAGAATATGAAAGATGTTCCCTATGCTTCAGCCATAGGCTCTATCATGTATGCAATGCTGTCTACCATACCTGATGTGTGCCTTGCTATAAGTTTGGCAGGGAGGTACCAAAGTAATCCAGGAGTGGATCACTGGACAGCGGTCAAGAACATCCTGAAGTACCTGAAAATGACTAAGGATATGTTTCTCGTATATGGGAGTGACAAATATCTCATCGTAAAAGGTTACGTTGATGCAAGCTTTGACACTGATCCAGACGATTCTAAATCGCAAACCAGATACGTGTTTACATTAAACGGTGGAGCTGTCAGTTGGTGCAGTTCTAAACAAAGCGTCGTAGCGGGATCTACATGTGAAGCGGAGTACATAGCTGCTTCGGAAGCAGCAAATGAAGGAGTCTGGATGAAGGAGTTCATATCCGATCTAGGTGTCATACCTAGTGCATCGGGTCCAATGAAAATTTTTTGTGACAATACTGGTGCAATTGCCTTGGCAAAGGAATCCAGATTTCACAAGAGAACCAAGCACATCAAGAGACGCTTCAATTCCATCCGGGATCTAGTCCAGGTGGGAGACATAGAGATTTGCAAGATACATACGGATCTGAATGTTGCAGACCCATTGACTAAGCCTCTTCCACGAGCAAAACATGATCAGCACCAAGGCTCCATGGGTGTTAGAATCATTACTGTATAATCTAGATTATTGACTCTAGTGCAAGTGGGAGACTGAAGGAAATATGCCCTAGAGGCAATAATAAAGTTATAATTTATTTCCTTATATCATGATAAATGTTTATTATTCATGCTAGAATTGTATTAACCGGAAACATAATACATGTGTGAATACATAGACAAACAGAGTGTCACTAGTATGCCTCTACTTGACTAGCTCGTTAATCAAATATGGTTATGTTTCCTAGCCATAGACAAAGAGTTGTTCTTTGATTAATGGGATCACATCATTAGTTGAATGATCTGATTGACATGACCCATTCCATTAGCTTAGCACCCGATCGATTAGTATGTTGCTATTGCTTTCTTCATGACTTATACATGTTCCTATGACTATGAGATTATGCAACTCCCGTTTACCGGAGGAACACTTTGGGTGCTACCAAACGTCACAATGTAACTGGGTGATTATAAAGGAGCATTACAGGTGTCTCCAAAGGTAGATGTTGGGTTGGCGTATTTCGAGATTAGGATTTGTCACTCCGATTGTCGGAGAGGTATCTTTGGGCCCTCTCGGTAATACACATCACATAAGCCTTGCAAGCATTGCAACTAATATGTTAGTTGTGAGATGATGTATTACGGAACGAGTAAAGAGACTTGCTGGTAACGAGATTGAACTAGGTATTGGATACCGACGATCGAATCTCGGGCAAGTAACATACCGATGACAAAGGGAACAACGTATGTTGTTATGCGGTCTGACCGATAAAGATCTTCGTAGAATATGTAGGAGCCAATATGGGCATCCAGGTCCCGCTATTGGTTATTGACCGGACATTTGTCTCAAGTCATGTCTGCATTGTTCTCGAACCATAGGGTCCGCACGCTTAAAGTTATGATGACAGTTGTTATGAGTTTTATGCATGTTGATGTACCGAAGTTAGTTCGGAGTCCCGGATGTGATCACTGACATGACGAGGAGTCTCGAAATGGTCGAGACATTAAGATTGATATATTGGATGACTATATTCGGACACCGGAAGCGTTCCGGGGAAGTTTCGGATAAAACCGGAGCACCGGGGGGTTACCGGAACCCCCCCGGGGGGTTAATGGGCCTCATGGGCCTAATGTGGAGAAGAGGAAGGGGCTGCCAGGGCAGGCCGCGCGCCCCCTCTCCCCCTAGTCCGAATTGGACAAGGAGGGAGGGGCGGCGCCTGTCGTGGTTCTAACTCTGACGGTGATGTAGGGGGGTGAATATGGAGAGGCTAGATCTTAGATATTGGGAAGTTGTTACACGCGAGGTTTACGAGTTCAGGCCCTTCTCAGAGGAAGTAATAGCCCTACGTCTCGGAGCCCGGAGGCGGTCGACTGGATTATGCGTGTATGGATTACAGGGGTGCGAACCCTTCACACTGAGGAGGGTGGCTTATATAGAGTTCGCCGGACCCCTCCTGCCCTCAGTAATGCAGGGTTTAAGGTACATTTAAGGTTGGGCGTTACTGGTAACGCCCCTAATAAAGTGCTATAATAATCATAAAGACTACTTAACAGCCGACCGTTTGCCTGTGGAGTGACTTTAGGTCTCCTGGCAGTCGAGTGGTTGGCTTCATGGTCAAGTGATAGCTTCTTGGTCGAGTGTCTTGAACCCGTCGAGTGGGATACCTTCAAGTCGATTGAAAGGTGACTTCTTCTAGGGGTGTCCTAGGGTAGGACTCTTTGGTCAGGTCCGTGTCCCTACCCTAGGTACATGTCTTCATCATTAGCCCCCGAATGGATCGAGGTTAGAGTGGGGAAAGAGTTGGGGATCTTTCCGACTGGTTCTTCGGGCTATGTGAGCGCCTCGTTTTGGGTCAATCATCACGGATGATGTTGCCAACCTTTTTCAGTCGCCTTGATCCATTCCAGGCCTTTCGTCAAGTGAATTTCTTTGTTTGTGACATACCGAGCGCCGGTGTGATCGGGGTCTTCTATTTTGACAAGGTGTCCTGCGGCCCGTGGATGTCGCGGGATTCGGATTTTGGGAAGCGCGTGGGACGGGAGCGGCCGCAGTAATCGGAAGCAATAAAGCAGAAGCCCCTCGATTCCCGCGTCGCCTTTTTTGCCACGTACTGCGCGCGCGTCTGCTGCGGGATTTGACTGGATGGCCTGGGCCTACCAGTCAGCCACTCGGAAGCAGTCCCTTATAAATTGCTGATTCGGGGTTTTCAAGCAGTGCGCTCTCTTCTCCTCCTTTCTTCCGCCTCTCCCCCTTCGCAAGTCCTTCCGCCACCTCCGTTCTCGCCCCAGCGCAGCAGGCCCGTGCGAGACTTCGCCGGCGACGATGACGAAGAGCAAGACCTCCGCTCTGGAGCGCGCGAAGAAGGCGGCGGCGGCGGGGAAAGGGAAGAGGTCTGCTCGGGGCGGATCCTCCTCCAGGACCGCTCTGCCCAAAGGTTGGATCCAGGGCGACTGGATGCCATCGGTGCTCCGGCAAGAGGATCTCGACGACATGGTCGAGGGGGAGTCATTCCCCATGAAGCTGCGCGTCTTCCAGGGGGAGAGATCGAACCTCAACCCCGCGACGGTGAGTGCGTGCTCCTAGCCACCCACATCGACCGAGGGTTTTCTCTGCCGCCCCATCCTTTCTTCCGGAGTTTCCTGAATTTCTTCGGAGCGCAGCTCCACCACTTCACTCCCAACTCCATTGTCTACCTTGCTGCTTTCATCTCCATGTGTGAGGCTTTCTTGGGTTGTCGACCCCATTGGGGACTCTTCAAACACATCTTTACCTGCCGTTCTCAATCGGTCAAGAAGGCTAAGTCGAGTGACGAGAGGACGCAGGTGATCCAGCTGTGCGGGGGCCTGGCGATCTAGACGAGGGGGAAGAGTTGTTTTCCATCTATCACCTTCCCGGAGTCAGTCCGTGGCTGGCAGTCGACCTGGTTCTACTGCAAGGACAAGGCGACCCCCATACAGTGGACTGGTCTTCCTTCTTTTTCCCTCGACCGAGCCGAGAAGCCTGCCTCTCTGAAAATCGCGCCAGAGGAAAAGGCCCAAGTCAAGGTGCTGGCAGGTCGAGTGGTTGAGCTTGTCCGCGAGGGCGTGACTGGTATGGACCAGCTGGAGGTCTTTCTTCAAAGGCGCATCCAACCACTCCAGGCCCGCGACCATCCGATGTGGCTGTATTCGGGTGTTGACGACACCACTCGGGTCCACCCGGAGGAGGTCACCGACAAGATGGTGGAGGGGTGGCTGTCGAGCATCACGGGGAACAAAGACAACCCCCGAGGAGCTAGGAGGGTAACCCCACTCGACAACTCATATGAGGTGGACCAGGTATGTCTTTGTGCTCCCGACTGATATCTTGTCTTCTGCATTGGTCTTCTTTGAATAAGTCGATTGTCTTTCGTCTTGCTTGTTGTTTTCCAGGCGACCACTGAGATGTACTCGACGCCTAACGGGGCATAGGGGTCGACTGAGGAAGGGGAGGCGAGCGGAGGCGAGAGCGGGGACGACCAAGGCGAGTGGGAGTCCGATGGTGAGGGAGAGGGAGGCGACGACATCT